>NC_052401.1:13507753-13807753 GCF_009389715.1 Phoenix dactylifera | reverse complement strand
AGGAGACGTTGAAGAATAAAATTTAGAGATAGATTGATTTGAGTTTAGAAAAAAAATTGAGAGTGATTCTCTTGTTTCTTGGAGTGCGACAATCCATCCTCTCTTCTTGGTGAGACGCCAAGCTTTGGAAGAAGTTGTTGAAGGTGAGACTCCTTCTCCTTTTTTACGCCAACCCTTAAAGAGTTTGAGTGGAGGTGAGATTCTTCCACCCATCCTCTTTAGTTATCCCTTCCTTATCTTGCTACCTTACTAAGAAAACCAACTCCTATTAGAAGCCCTAAACCCTATATATCCACATCCTCCTAGCCCTCACGCCCAAATCCAACCCCACTTTGGGTCCCAACCAATTCCGCATTCCCAACTCCCTCTGGGCAAACCCAATCAAGTTAGGGTCCTAACCCAACTCCATCCTCTCCTAATCCAAGCAAACACAATCTCCAATTTCAGCCACCAACCATTGAACCCAATTGAACTTATTAGCCATATTCTTCACCATCTCTTCCTTCCATCCACAAGAAACCCTAGCCTCCATTGAAAAGAGAATAAAAACAAAAGAAATAATCAGCCGCCATTATCCCAAAACCAGCAACCTCCCATCCCCATCTGCGTCATTGGAAGCATTGAATTATTGTAGATGGTCAATGACATCAAAGCAAGCAACTAAAGACAGACTATAGAGTTGGAAGATTGACCTCGACCTAGATGTAATCATGTGTATCTTGAAAGCAAATGCTTATTGGGCTTTGGGGAAAAACCATATCAAATTTCAGTGAAATTGAAGTATATATATTTCTTATCCTACTATATATTGCATAATATATAAAGAGAGAGAAACAAGAGATTCTTTCTGAACTTGTGCGTTGTTGACACTATGGTCCAGCGAATGTGTTTCTGGTGCAAGTCATTTTGGAAATAGGTGTATCATTTCATGGTTAGTTGTCCTCTATTATAATGCAAGATTTGTAAGGACTTGAACGTAGGGAGCTTCCTCCCATGTCAGACGTGCTTAAGCTAGCTAATATGGGAACTAATGGATGTCTTATATGGCTGGTAGCCCAAGATTATATGGCTGGTAGCCCAAGATGACACATGCATTGTCTGAATACTTGTTTTCAACGTGGAAACAGCTAATGAATACGCGTCGATTTTGAATGGCTTTTGGATTCTTGCATGTCTAGTGGGCAGTTCTTACTCAACCGAAAAGGTAATGCATGGTTTTCTTTGGATAAGCATTGCAACATAGAATTTGATAGGAAGGAATTTTCCCCCATTGATAGCGATATATATATACATACAATATATATACGTACATATACATATATATATATACATACATATATATATATATACATATATATATATATATACATACATACATACATACATACATACATATATATACATACATGCACATACATATACGTATATATATACATATATACATATATATATATACACATATATATACATTTGCATATATACACACACACACACACACACACATATATATATATATACACACACACACACACACACATGTATTGAAGCTCCTAGAAATGGCCGATGATGATGTTGCTAACTAATGGTGAAGCATTGCCACCATTCAAGAAGCTAATTATCTGTATGATTCTGCAGAATAATTTGTCTACATTAGCTTGCTACTACATTTGAAAATAATTTTTACCTCTATATTTTAATTTCTGAAATTATCTCATCTTTACGCATCATTTTCTTAGTTTTTGTTCTCAATCTTGATCAAACTTTTATCTTTACAATGATACACAAGAAATTATTGGTTGGACTGAATCCACCAGCTCGGTGGTGGGCTAGTCCAACCATAAAGGGATGCGTTTGTATTGCTCTCTTTTTTTTTCTTATTTTTTTTTTTGTGTTCGTGTGTGTCTCTCTCTCTCTCTCTCTCTCTCTCTCTCTCCGCGGTTTGAGGTTCACTACCAGCTGATAAATCTGGTACGATCAATAATATTCCGATAAAAGTGGTCCATTTAATCAGTCTTCTGGCGGACCCACAACTTGCCCTTCAAAGTACCAGTCATATTGAGTAGTACTTAGCATGCCTTCTTGCGATAACTTCTTTACTCCACACCATCACCGGCATATAAGGTCATTATGGCACGGGAATGTTGTCTACCTTCGTGAAGGGTGTACCATTTGGTGTTGCAAGAAGTGGTTCGATCAAACAATTTTCTATTACAAAAGGAATGTTGTCTAATTCCCACTCTGCCTCGTCTCCTTTGCTCTCCCTCTCCGTCCATGTGGTTTTCTTCTTTATCATTTCCTTCGGATTTTTTTCTCCAACCTCTTTCTTTCCCTATTGCAAAGCTCAGAAAGGAGCAGCCCAATGTATTTAGAGGCCTAAGATGTTTTGCCTTTGAGGTCTTCCCTGCAGTGGACCGGCCTAAGACTAATTCACATAAGACCTTTTTTTTTTCATTTTGTCTTTTAGGCCTTTCCTACGGTAGGCCTTTTTTTGGCTAGAGCCTTGGCGATCGTCTAGCTTGTCTAAGGATTGGGCTGGCCCTGAGCTCAGGATCCGCTACTCTGACGCACGAAGCCAACGCCTAAAGCCAACACCCAAAGCTGACACTTTGTTCTTCTTTTCCCATCTTCTTCTCTATTTCTTTGCTCTGACCTCCTCCTCCTTCTGCCATAAGGCCCAAGATCTCCTTCTGATTGTAGTTAAGGTGAGCATGCAATTCTACATGTTCACGGGATTGCATCCTATTTTGATTGTCAGATGGCTTTGAATAAAATTATCATGAGTGTTTTATGTTTGTTTCTTACGGTAAGCCTGCATCAGTTTCTCTAGAAAATAAAATAAGAAACAAACAAGTGAAGGTACCTTGCAGGCTTGAAATAAGATAAGCATGCACCTGTTTGTAAGGAATCATAGTAAATTCAAGTTTTTGAAGTAGGTCCTTATTACTCGACTTCTACTGTACACACACATGGTATAGACTTGTCATAAGTTTCTGCTCACGTTACATGTTTAAGGACATGTATTAGTATCTTGATTCATGAGTGATCTAGGGTTCAATCTAAATATAACCCATAGACAGCAACCATCACCACCACACTTAGATACTCTATAGAAAAAAGTAAGAATCTCGATGCAAATTTTGCCGACGCTAGATATAGGTGTCGTTAATTAACAAACCGCGTCAAAATTTGCCGATGTTTTTTATTAGCATCGGAATATGACGATGCTTAAAAACTTCGACAATAAGATATGAAGTTTTTCTGACACTTTTTGCAAAGCGTCATTATGTTATAACACTTGAAAGCATCGTCGGAAGCCAAAAATACCACACGCTAATAAGTGTCGTTGGGATCCATTAATATTCCCAAATCCCTAGCCCAACCTAGCCCTTTCTTCTCACTACTGCCCACACCAATATGGACATAATGTGTCGGAATTCACAATACATACATAACCTGAGAAAGTCCCAGGTAAAGCTTTGCAAGCTAATGTAGGAAATATCTAAGAAGATATAAATTGGATACAAAACATAGATAACTAGAAGTGTCATAGAGGAGAGATACCTGACAAGAGGCACAAGCTCTAAATTTACTTTTGGCATAGGATTGCACCCACGGATTATTGTATTCAGTTCAGTTGGTTGTGTTATTCCTTTGTTGGGTAATCATGGGATAATTGCGTGAAAAGTTCTTCTCAATCACTTTTGTGCAAAGGATCAAACCCAGGGATTATAATTTGATCGATATCATTGCCCTATGTGGCTTATAAGGTGTTATAAAATCTACCATAATGTACTAAATCTACCATATCACCTACAAATAGATCTTTATTAAATGCTTATCTTTTCTACCATAATGTACTAAATTTTGTTTATCTTTTCTAGATAAGTTGCACTTCAATCAATATTCTAATAAAATGAACAAAAGTTGGATAAATAAGTTAAGAACCAGCAAAAAAAATTTGGATAAAGTTTAGAATTTTTTTAAATTTGCTTTTGAGAAAGCTAATATAAATGAGATGATTTTATGTCCATATCAAAAATATGTTAATTGTTCTTCTCTCGTTCCAATAATTATTGAAGAACATTTGGTATGGAATGATTTTTTAAAGGGTTATACTGAATGGGTATTTCATAGAGAGTTCATATTGTCGTCTCTATGTAACCAACCCTTCTATATAGAACGAACCTCTCGTTTTGGATCCTCTAACATGAAAAAATTTTTATAGAAGAAGATGATATAAAGGGCTTACTCAAAGATGCTCTTGCATATGGTATTAAAATTTAACAAATTTCAGTAGAGGATAAGAAGCAGCTGCAATAGGTGATGAGCTTATATTTACTAATTCTATACATGTTGAAAAACATATACGTTCATCTAATGATCAGATAGTTTGGTAGCAAAATTTGGTGAAAGATTGTGATCAAGAATAATATCTAGGTTGTAAGAATTTTTTGAAGATTTTTTTTTTCTTGTGTATTTATTTTATTTAAAATATTTGAATGGGTGGATAGCAAGTTTTTGACTATGCTGCTTCAATTATTAAAGAATGTATTTTTGGAAGGTATTACTTTGTCATCATCTTCTTATGAAGCCAAAAAACAAGTAAAAGAATTGGATCTTAGATATGAGAAGACACATAGTTGTTCGAATGACTATATATTATATCATAGTGAAAATGTTAACCAAGCATCGTCCTGAAAATATGGATCTTCACAATGGAGAAAATATATAGAAGATGAGCATGATTTGTTGAATGAAGTGGATGCTACATGGACTAAAAAAAAACCGGCCAAAGTTTTGTAGCATAGTATAATAGGAGCCTTAGTTGGCTTGTTAGTTGATTTGGTTAATTGTTTGATTTAATTTAAAAGAGTGTATGTTTAGTTGGAGTCCTAAATTTCAGATTGTAAAAGTCCAACTTTTATCAATCTCTTGCTCTATATAAAAGAGAGATTGAACAAAAAAATTTAGAATAGAGATTGATTAATTGAGTTTGAAAGCTTTGAGAGCCTTTCACATGAGAAGAGGAAATTCTTCTCTTCCTTGGTGCGACGCCAAGAGGGGTTGAAGGGGATAGGTGACACGCCTTCTCCTCTTCATGCCAACCATTGGATTGAGTGAGGGTGAGACTCTCTCATTCAATTCCATAGTTATCCTCCCAAATCCCACACCATCCCTTGCTCATGCCAGCTTAGAATCCTAATCCCATTAGAACTCTATAACCCATTCACGCCTCCAAGCCTCACACCCAAACCCAATCTGATTTGGGTTCCAACCAAACTCCATCCGCCCCTAGTCCAATCAAGCACAATTCCAATTTTGGCCACCATCCATTGAACCCCATTGAACCCACTAGCCATCCATTATCTTCTTCCTTTCTCCATCCACAAGAAACCCTAGCCGCCATAGACAAAAGAAAAAAAATATAGAGATCAGCCACCATCATTCCAAGTTCCGCAACCTTTCCATCCTCGACTGCGTCAAGGCATCTCAACATGATATCATAAATATGCAGTGGAATAATTTAGCTAATAATATGCAAACTTTATTTTATTAACTAACTCAACTTACAATATCTCACAATTCTAACATTGGTCTAAGGTAAAACATCAATTTAAATAAATTCTAATCTAAGATAAATTGTGCCACAGTTTTTGTAGTTGCTCTTTCATATTGAAAAACTCCGATAGGCTAGTTCTCTAAATCTATAAAAAAAAATCATATAATGGGCTAGACAACCCAATGAGCAATGTAAACTTTAGCTAAATAAATTAGGCAATGAAATAGATAATAATTTGCAGAATCAAATTCTTTTAAAAATATTAAATTCTATTTATGATTTCAATTTTTTTTAAATATTCAATTCATCTTATCGATCTTGATCTATGACCATATCAACATGTGATAGGATAATAACATTGACTAATCTTTTTGCAGTTAGCTGCGCATCATTTTACAACAAAGTCCTTCGAGACCACTGGTTTACTGGTGGTATGTCACTAATCATCTTGGACCCAACCTTTAGGATAAATCATGTGCCAATATATTAGCTCGCATTGGCATGGTTCTCAACATAGCCGGGTCAAATTTTAAATAGTTATAGATCTCATATTCTAGTTTTAAAATTATGAGGTGTCAAAATCAATCAATCAAATACATAATAAGATCATATCATGAATAATATACTATCCATCAACATAATAATTTATTACATAATAATATACTATCCATCAAATTCATGTATCATGAATAATACTACTCAAAGTCATGAATATAATAATTTAATGATTGTTGATCAATTTAGAAAAAATAAAATATTACTTACTTGCAAACTTAGTCCAACTAACAAATTTAATTAATTTTGAAAATTCTTCTTAGAGCCTAATATCCAAAAATTATATTTTTCTATAAAATTCATCATAATTTTAAAAAAACATAAATTTTAACACCCTCACAAGGCTAACTAAGTAGGAGTGCCCAACATTTCGATTAGTTCGATAAAATTAAAATTTATCGAATCTTGCTCATACTAGGGCACTGATGGTTCAATAGAGATCGGGATGATCAAATCTAATAATATTTGGCAGGAGCCCGCGTAGGGGCTAGCATGCCACCTGACGATCCTAAATTAATACCCCTCAACAAGGTTGAACTAGGATCACACAGAAAGGTACCATGCTAGATCTAACGTCTCCAGAGAGAATAGAGAGAGAAAGTCTAGTAGAGAGAAGAATAAGAGAGAGAAAGTATAGAGAAGAGAGAAAATCTCAGTCTGGGTTTAATCCGAGATCTGGAATTGGTTGTTGATGGCATGGGTCTAGCTGGATCAATTAACATGTCTGGCCCTTGAGTAAGAAGTGAGAAACTTTGTAGAGAGAAATAAGAGAGAGTAAGAGAGAGAAAGTGAGAAAGGAAGAGAAAGGAAAGAGCAAGGGAGAACAAGCCTTACCCAAAAAATAGTCTTTTCCGGCGCTTTTTAGAGCCTGTACCGACGCTTATAAGTATCTATAATTTTAGCGCCGATACTTTGAAAAGCATCGCAAAAGCGTCTGGTAGGTGGGAGTGGAAAGTTTTTTGGTCTGATGTTTATAAGCGTCGGCCTAGTTTGGAGCCGTCGACGTTAATAAGTGTCGGCGAAAACCAAAGATAGGTCGACACCTATAAGCGTTGTTATAATTAGTTTTTTTGAAAAAAAATTATTTAAAACTCTAACCCTAGAGGCCTTGAGGATGACTTCCTGGGGTGGTCCCTGATCGTCCAGAGGCGAGAGAAGAAGAAGAGGAAGAGGCAGGGGAGGGGGCCTCCATTCCCATCAGTATTCCGAATCACCATCCATGCTCTCCATTCCGTTCAACCTATTGGAGAAATTATAAGAAGGAACATCAAGTTAATCTCGCACTCAGATGAGACAAATGAAGAGAGACACAGAGTAGCGGACGAATAGTAGAGAAGTTTAACCTTTCGCTCGTAGACGATCACCAGACGTCCGGGAAGAGCCGACGTAGTTAAAGACAAAGATAGAGGAGAAGAAAAAGGTTAATATACAAAGAGCCGAAGGGCTATCCAAATGGAGGGATTCGGCATCTCCTCACTACGATCAAAATTTCTATTAAGAATAGAAAAAAAAGAGCTCAGACCGGAGAAATATATGCAAGAGAAATCTCGAATGATGTGGAGCAGTCGATTAGGAGGAGGAGAAGCTCACTAGATTATGATGATGTCTAGCTTACCGTGGTTCCTCCGATTGATCTTGGCACGCATCGTCACCGCCATCATGGAAATTTCCACTCAAACACAAGATATCTTCAAAATGGGACAAAATAAAACGAGATCGGGAGGAGAGTTTAAGGCTCATGAGATCTAGCCGAGAGGAGCTTTCCTTACAAGAAGTTGATGGGAGATAATCTCCTCCCCCTAGGCAGACCATGGCCATAGCACTGGAGGGGTTAGGGAACAGGAGGGGGGGTTTGGCTAGAGGGGTTAGGGATCGAGAGGGGGGGAGGCTGGAGGGTTTAGGGATAAGGAGGGGGGATTTATGTGGGTGGGTGTGGGGGAAAAATGGGCCTCCGATGACACTTTAGAGAAAGCATCGTGGGGCTGGGGTTGGGGTTCATTTGTACTCCAATGACGCTTTAGAGAAAGAGTCATTGGGGGGGTTTATTTAGATTCCGATGATGCTTTTAAACGTCGTCTAATCACTTTTCTCTTTTTCATTTGGTCTTTGATGATGCTAGTAAGCATCGTGTTTTTCACGATGCTATCTAGCATCGTTATAATGTCATGACCGCCGACGTTATTTTAAAGTGTCGGCAAATTTTGGTGCTGGAGACAAAATTACCATCTCTTCTACCTAGCGTCGGCATGTAAATGTCAAGATAGCCAACTTTTTCTGTACTGAAGGTCTCTCTCTCTAGCCAAGGGAAGAAGAAGGAAGTGGGAAAGCATGATTGTGGTGGTGCTTGGGGTCAAAGAACCCACGACTGCCCACTGGGGATGGTGACCAACGGTGGGCAAGAGCCAGTGGCCAGTAGCCGATGGCATGGGAAAACAAACCGAAATAGAGCTCCCACGTTTTGAGCAGTTTCCCAGTAATTTGCCGGCCCAAAATAAGGCAAATCCAAGCTACAATGTTAGGAAAGATAGAAGAAGAAGAAGAGGAGAACATACCTCCATCTAGAGAGGTGGTCCGTTGGCTCCCTTCGGTGACTGATCGATGAAGAAGAAGAACCGAAAGAGGAGTTTGGGATCGGCAGCTCGGCCTCAAGTGAACTCGAAGGAGGAGAAGGAGATCTTTAAATAGATGATACCAGCCTTATCCATACGGTCTCTAGATCGCGATGAACTTTCAATCTGCATCACAATCTGGGTGGAAGAAGACTCCATTGGAGTTTTCATCCCGATTGCCCTCATGTGCATCGCACATGCAGACCAAGTTCAAAATGTCTAAGCCAGTCAAGTGGACTAGGCACAGTCCCTGGGTTTCAAATTCTCCCCTTAAAAAAAATCGTCCACAAAATTTTTGCTCCTGTAGTTTTGAAGAGTTGTGGTATTTCTGCTTCATCTCATCTTCCAATTCTCAGGTAGCTTCTCTTTCTGAATGACGACTCCTTTGCACCTTGACATAAGGAATCACACAACATCTCAAAACTTGATCTTTATAGTCCACTATCCGTACTAGATGTTCCGCATATGTTAGATCTTCGATAATGAGTAAAGGCTCAAGCTCTGTAACATAACTTGGGTCTGATATATATTTGTTCAACATGGGGATATAGAAAATATTGTATACATCGGAGAGTGAAGGTGGTAAGGCAAGTCTACAAGCCACCTTACCAATTATTTCAAAAATCTCGAACGAACCAACTGGGATTCAACTTGCCTTGAATACCAAATCTTGAAATTGCTTTTGTAAGATATATTTTAAGGAATACATAATCATCAGCTTGAAATTTTGATTCTCTTCTATTATCTGCACAACCTTTCTATCTACTTTGTGCAATTCAAAGTTGTTCTTTGATTAACTGAATTTTCTCAACTGTCTATTGTACAAGTTTAAGCCCTAAAAATCTTTGCTCACCAATAACATCCCAACAAATTGTTGAACGACATTTTCTTCCATATAATGCTTCATAAGGTAACATCTATATGCTTAATCTATCCATGATCACCCAAACTACATCATTAGCACTGTGAGTCTTCGGAAGCCCTGTTACAAAATCCATGGTAATTTGTTGCCACTTCCATATTGGGATATCAAGAGGCTGAAGAAGTCCTACTAGTCTCAGCATTCAGCTTTAACCTATTGACATACTAAATATTGTGCCACATACATCTTAGTTCCTCCTAAATGTACTATATATACAGACTGTTGAGCTTCTTTAAGAATTTCCTACTTAATTTCTAGATACATAAGTATACAAATTCTATTCTAAAATCTCAAAGATCCATCCTCATGTATTCTGAATTTAGATTGATCCCATGATTCAACTGATTCTCGAATCTTCAATAATTGCTAATCATTACCTTGGGCAACTTTAATCTTTTCTATAAGTGTCAGCTAAACTTGCATATGAGCCAATTGAATCCCTGAGCCACATACTTGAATCTCTAATTCAAGTCTCCTCACATCTTCCAAAATATGTCGTTGATTAGTAATTAAGGTGGCTATATTTCCTATTGATTTTCTACTTAAAGCATCCGCAACAACATTAGCTTTCCCAAGATGATAATTAATGGTTAGAACATAATCCTTCAATAATTCCAGCCATTTTCTTGGTCTCATATTCAGTTCCTTCTGGGTGAATATGTATTTTAAACTCTTGTGATCTGTAAATACCTCGTACTGTACAACACAAAGATTGGGTCTCTAAATCTTAAGAGTGAAATCATAGCCCCTAACTCCATATCATGAGTAGGATAATTTTGCTCATAGGATTTCAATTGTATAGAAGCATGGGCCACCACTTTACCATGTTGCATCAAAACACAACCAAGTCCCTTCCTGGAAGCATTGCTATAGATTATGAATCCTTCATCACCTAGGGTTATAGTAAGAATAGGTGATGTAACTAATCGTCCTTTTAATTCCTGAAAACTTGGTTCACAATCTTTAGTCTATTCAAACTTAACTCCTTTTTGAGTTAAACGAGTCAAAGCTACAGCTATATAGGAAAATCCTTCTACAAATCACCTATAATAACCTACCATTCTCAAAAAGCTACGAACTCCAGAAATATTGGTTGGCCTGTTCTATTGTACCACAGCTTCTACTTTTATTGGATTTATAGAAATTCTATCTTTGGATATGATATGCCTCAAGAATGCTATGTTATCCAACCAAAACACACACTTCTTCAATTTATTATAGAGTTTCTCATTCCTTAAGATTCGAAGTATGCTTCGCAAATGTTCCTCATGTTCTTCTTTACCTTTTGAATAGACTAAGATATCATCAATGAATACCACAACAAATAGATCTAGAAAGGATTTAAATGTTCTGTTCATTAAGTCCATAAAAGCTGCTAGGTAGGGTTGGAAGTGGGCTCGGGCCGGCCCGAAACCCATCGGGTCGGGCCGCTTGCGGGCCGGGCCATGGGCTAGACCCAATGATTTTTGGGCCGGGCTCGGGCTGCAAACTTAAGCCCAATTTTATTTCGGGCCGGGCTCGGGTTTCCCATTGGCCCGGCCCGGGCCTGGACCAAGCTCGAGCCCAATGCCAGCCCGAACCGAAATAAAATCACGGCCCAAACGGGCTGGCCCAAACGGTTTGTGAGGATCTTTTTCGGCCTTTTTTTCCTTCTTGGTCTGTCTTTTGCTACTCTTATCTGCCTTAATAGCAGCCTTGCGTTTTCCAACCTTCCTGAAATAAAGAAACTTCAAATATATTTCTAGAACAACATAGCATGCTGAAAACCTCTCTTCTGCAAAGGGATCTTGGCTACAGTAAAATCCTTAATGTTGAACGTGCAGAAGAAGGACCCTCCGTCATAACATATATTTGTTTCACTCATAGGAAATACTCATATAATTACAAAATGACCACTTGTGTGCCCCAGCCTTGCTGCAAATATGCCTAGAACCTCGTGTGTGCATCTGCACTTAAACTCAGTGTTTCCATGCTCCATAGGCTCAATCAGTTTACTCAGCAAATAAGATGGATCATAAGCCATCATCACAAACAGAAAGTATTGTAAGCTACAACAGCAAATAGGATGAAGTTAGCAATTTCATCGCAAAGGTTGACTCGATGCAGCATTAAAAAAGCTCAAGTAACCTGTCATCAGCTAGCTTCAGTACTTCCTTAGTTTCCTTCTTTGTTGCCCCTTTTTCATTTTCAGGTGGAGTTCCTGTTACAACGAGGTTCAACAAAACAATGAAACCTTGCAACCACAAGAAGTTGCTAGTTAGAAATGGAAATGACAGCAGCTGTAGACTAATAATAAGAAGAAACATTAACTGTCTAAGAGCAATATAAGCTATGGCAAGAACCAGGGGATGCACCATATAACTTGATGCATGTATTAACCATTCAATAAGCTATCTAACCAACGCGACAGGGAAAAAATGTATTGGACTGAAAAAAAAAAGTTGCTGAGATGATAAAGGATATGAAATAGAAGGGCATGACATTCGAAGTAAACTCATCAAAGCAAAGAACTTCCAGATACTAAATCAGAGAGAATCTTGGTAAATGCACTCAGATAAACCTTAAGGGGTCCCTTATTACTGAACTAAAAGTCATGTGAGAAAAATAAATGACACAAGGTTCAAAAAGCCCTTCAGAGGTCAAATGAAAGAAAAGCCCAAACGGGCTGGCCCAAATGGGCTCGGGCCGGGCTCGGGCCTCGTTCCTGTAAAATTGTTCGGGCCTCGGCCCGGCCCGAAGCCCGGAAAAAAATTTCGGGCCGGGCTTGGGTAGGGGTGTGGCCCGGCCCGGCCGGCCCACTTCCAGCCCTACTGCTAGGGCATTTGTTAATCCAAAAGTCATCAATAGGAATTCATAATGCTCATAATGAGTTCCGAATACAACGAGTTCTGAATGCAGCCTTAGGTACATCCTTTGTTTTGATCTTCAGCTAATGGTATCCTAAGCGAAGATCAATCTTAGAGAAAATCTGTGCACCTTGCAGCTAATCAAATAAATCATCTATTCAGGAAGGGTATTGTTCCTTACAGTGATCTTATTCAATTCTCTATAATGAATGCAAAGTCTCATGCTTCTATAATGAATGCAGAGTCTCATGCTTCCATAAATCTTTTTCACAAATAGTACCAAAGCTCTCCAAAGTGATACACTAGTTCATATAAAATGTTTATCCAGTAAATCTTGCAATTGGTCTTTCAATTCTTTCAACTCAACTGGGGCCATTCAATAAGGGGCTTTAGAAATTAGACTCGAATCAGGTACTAGATTAATAATAAATTCAATTTTTCCGTTCGATGGAAATTCTAGTAAATCCTTGAAAAGACATCCAAAAATTCATTCACTATAAGAATATCCTCTATCTTTAATTCATCTTGTCGCATGTTAGTTACTAATGCCACATAACCTCTGCATCCTTTCTTTAACATTTGCCCCTCTTGCAAAGCCGAGATGATACGTGGAGGGGTAATTCCCTTGTTTCCCATGAAACTAAATTTTGGTTCACCAGTTGCTAGAAGTTTGCACTTTTGCTATAATGGTCTACTAAGGCATGATAAGCAGCAAGCCAATTCATCCCCAGGATGACATTAAAATCCTGCATATCAAATATGGCCAGATCAGCAAGTAGCTCCCTTCCTCCTATTCTGACTCTACGTGACTTGCATATAATATCAGTGCTGAACATGCCTCCTACTAGTGTCTCAACATATAACTTAGTTGTCACAGGTTCACAAAACATATCATATTTTTTTACGAAGGCTGAGGATATGAATGAATGGGTGGCACCATGATCAAATAAGACATAAGCATAAATAGCAGATACAACAATAATACCTATTATTAGAAGCCTATGCATCTTGTTGTTTAAGCAAATAATAAACTCTTCCTTGAGATTTTGGCTTTTGGCTTCCCTCCTTAGACTAAGTAGATTTATTCTCATTTCTTTATGGGCAGTCTACTTTTCTATGACCTTTCTGACCAGAACCAAAACAAGAACTAATAACGTAGGGACAGTTTGTAACTTCATGATCTTGACCACATCTTGAACATTTTTCACTCTCAATTTTGCAGTCATTATCACTGTCTGGCTTCTTAGCTGGATCCTTATACTTCTTATTCCATCCTTTAGATTCACCAAATCTATTTCTTTTCTTTTGACTTCTTTCTCTTTTAGCAAAAGTGTCGTTAACTTTTCTTTCTATTATTAATGCTTTATTCACCACAATTGCGTAGGTAATCAACTCATAGGGTACCACTTTCCTTCTAATTTTAGTTTTCAATCCCATCACGAATTTGTGCACTTGATTTTGCTCATACTCAACCAATCTCGAAACAAATTTGGCTAACTCTATAAATTTAGCTTTATATTCGGCCACTCACATATTTTTTGCTCCAAATAAATAAATTCTTGCTCTTTCTGCAATATCACACACCGAGGAAAGTATTCATCATAGAATGTTCTTCGAAATCTATCCCAGGTGAGAGGTTCTCCATCTTGCTCAAATTGATGTTTTAGCATCCGCCACCAGTTGAATGCTTCTTTTTGCAACATGTATGATGCATATAGACTCTTTTCATCGTCCCAACATCTTTGAATAGCGAACGCTTTTTTCATCTATAAGCCAATTGTTAACTTCCAAAGATTCCATAGTCTCCTTGAAAGCTGGAGGAGCCAGCTTCTTGCACTTAGCTATATTATTATGTTGCTCACGCTGCTCCCCTCATTCTTGTTGTTGTTGCGCATGGTGCAGCTGCGTTTGCTATTGTTGCACATGCTGCTGTTGAAGCAACTACTGCTGCACTAGCTGTTGCATCTGCATCATACCAACTAGGTTTGCATAACCTAGCCTAAGTTTGGTTCTTATTGTCCCATCTGAGTATCGCTGGTAGGATCAACAACTCCCTCTTGCTGAGAGATGCAATCGACCTATTAGGGTGTGCCACTATCTTGTTGGTTTGGTGCCTCATCAGTAGCTCCAAGAGCACTTTCTCATCTGACATAGAGGCATCCTGACCTATGTCCATCAAATAGCAGCATACCCATAGAAAGCTTACTAGTTAATTGCAAGTATTTAGAATAGCTTATCACAATCTGTTGCCCAGAGGTGCAGCCCAAGAGGGGGGGGGGGGGGGGTGAATTAGGTCTTTTAAAATTAAACGTAAGAAGAATATAAGTTATTGTTATCTTTCGATAACTTGCAGTTTTAGCGGCGGAAATAGGATTGTACAAATGAAGCAGTAAATAAGATGAGGAAAGCAATCAGAAATAAGCAGTGGAGGAAGAGAGATAAACCACACACACAAACACCAAGATTTATAGTGGTTCGGTGCACTCTCAGCACCTACGTCCACTCCTCAAGCCTAGCTTAATATTTCACTATAATCCAGCAGATTACAGCCTGATTGTTTTTCGGGCTCACAATCAAAAATTCAGTTGGTTTTTCCAGGCAACCAACCGAAAATCTATCTCCGTTTGTTTTCCGAGCTCACAAACAATCCAGTTGGTTTTCAGAAAAACCAACCAAAAACTTTACACCGTTTGTTTTTCCAGGCTCACAAACAACCCAGTTGGTTTTTAGATAAACCAACCAAAAACTATTTTTCTTGCTGAATATTACCAATTCAGCAACTTCCAACCAAGGCTTGGAAGAGCCTTTAAACGTTTCAAATGAGTAAAACTATTCCAGCAACAGATAATCCAAATAAATGAAAGCTGTAATCAGAAAACTTAAAACTTCAGAATATATAGAATGAATCAATAAAAATAAAGCTGAAGCCGATGAAGAAGATGGCTATGGAAGAATGTCCCAATGCTTGAGCAGCAACTCTTCTTGGTGCAATGAGAAGCTTCGACTGATTTTCTCACAGGAATAAGATTCAAATGAGTGCCAGTGAGGATGATGAACAGTTTAGCTTTTTTTTTTCTCCTTTCTTCTGTGGAAACTTTTCTTACTTGACATAATTTTTCTCTCTATCCTTGTTATTTTCCTTCTAACGTTCCCTCGAATTTATAGGCGAATTCCTCAGCAGGATTTGAATTTCTTTCTTTCCGTTTTGATGGGAATCTTTTCTGTTATAAAAGAAAACAGAAGTTGTTGCAAGCTTCCTGTTGTGGTCCCAACAGTATAGGGGTCGACTCATTTTGAACAATGGTCGACTCTTCAAATTTTGTCTCAGGCGGTAAAAGCTTTCTGTTTAATTTGAACTACACAAGGGTCGACTCTTGCAATACGAGGGTCGACTCATTGACTGGGCCACTTGATGAAAACATGCGAGAGTCAACTCAAACTTGTTCTTTTTGCTTAGGAGTTGACTCAAGTTTTTCAAACAAAAAACTTTAGACTTCAGCTTTGATCTCCATGGATTAGTTTAAGATCATTTTTCTTTTAGAACATATCCAATGAAGTGTTTGTGAAGAACTAATGATTTTGCAGTGCTTCATTTCTTTTGATTTTTCTTGACTTATAAAACTTCACAATTAAGCCAACATCATTAGTACATAACATCATCTCAAGTATTTTGTAATCATCAAAATTCATCCTTTAGGGTTGACAATCTCTCCCTTTTTGATGATGACAAAACCATTGAGTTTAAAAGAATTTTGCAATAAATTTCACAGCAATTATAAGAATTTTATAATAAAGTTCTGAGCAAATATAACATTCAGAGATATATGCATAATTTCAACAAATTAAAGAGAAAAAAATCTTCTCCTATCAGTTACAAACATTTAAATTATGCAGAGTCCTTTTCCTTCTTCTTTTCTTAAGTTTTTTTAATAGTGCAGACCATAGTGCAGACCATTCCATATCTGTATATTATAATTTAAATCTTTTCCTATATATTATCTTTAGTGTATAGATTGGAATTCTGAATGCTTTTCATATTTCTCATTTCTCAGATTGGAATTATTTAACTTTCTCATATTGGAATTCTTTTCACAATTAACTTTCTCCCCCTTTTTGTCATCAACAAAAGGAAGAAAAAATGATTTCAATTTTCCTCTTTTTGTTAGCTTAATCATTAATAGTTGTGTTAAGGAGAGAGGGTATCAGACTTTTCAGCATATTTATCAGAGCAGCATTCAATCCAAGAAAACATATTTTTCAAGAAAGGTAAGTATTCATTGCAATTGATAATGAAGGATACTTGAAAAGTCAAAAAGGTACAATTGGTATTAATCAGTATACAAGTGTGCCAAAAGGATATGAAACTTAGCTTAGTACAAGGTTATGTTTTGAAAACATGGGTTTCAGTCTAAGCTTAGGTTAGGTTTAATCTAAGTTCAGTCTAGGTTCAAGATTTTGAAGATGAAGGTCCAGACTAATCTTTCTTTGGCTCTTCTATCATCTTCTCAATCTTGTTGTTTAGTGCAGAGATAGAGTTAGTAAACTGAGTATGTTCTTCCTTTAGTTCTTGGATAGAGCCTTGAACAGAAGTTCTTTGAGTCCTTAGTTGCTCTTCAATTGCTATCATTCTTCTTTGTTGATTAGCTGCAAGTTGCTTTAAACCTTGTAGTTCAGCTTTTACTTTTTGGGTCAAGTTAGTGAGATGTTGGACTTTGCTAAAACAGACTCCAGAATTAATCAGTGCTGTTATAATGTTATCTCCAATAGACTTTAACTGCCACTTCTCAAGTCTGAGTGGAGGATCTGATGGCCTTTGTAGTGGAGGAGGTTGACTGACTGAAGGCTCTGTTGGAGGTGCTTGAGTAGGAATTCTTTTGCCTTTGAGTGGTGTTGGAGTGTCTTGACCACTTTCATCTTGAATTTCTTTCCATTTATGAGTCCATTTGCCCTCAGTTTTGACAATTCCTATTCTCTTCAGTGATTTGTCATTGTATACATCTGAGTACAGTAATTCCTTCTTGGTCTCCCCTTCTAGATTCACATTGAAGTAATTGAAGACTTGAGTTAAGACCATACCATAAGAAAGTGAAGCTCCTTTTCTTTGTCCTTGAGCTTCCATGTATCTAATCATTAAGCAGGGTAGGTTCAGTGAGAGTCCTTGTATAATATGATGCATTACTAGTATATCCCTTTCTGAGACATGATCAAATTTTTCTATCTTCGGAAAGAACATTTTGTTGATCATGTGATGCAGCAGTTGCATCTCAGCATTCAGTTGATTGACACTGATTTCAGTCCAATCTTCTATGATTTTTCTATTGAGAATGGTACTAATCCCTTCGTTCCTATTCTCTAGGTGATCTCCATTTTCTCCATCATTTGAAATCCGAAGTGCATTTCTTAAAGTTTCTTCTATAATCAAGATAAGGATGTCTTTTACCTTGGACGAGATTTGTCCTTGTCCAAATCTTGCATTATAGTAGAATTCTCGTACCAGGTCTGGGTAGATTGGCACATTCAGTGAGCATAGATATTCCCAACCCATCTTCTTTAGATTATGCCCTAATGGAAAGTTTTTTTTTCTAATAACTCGAAATCCACTTTTCTTCCGGTAAAGACATTCCTTATGGAGAGGGGACCTTGTTTTGAAACTGAGGACGGAGGTGATAGAGGGGCCGTAATGGGTTGAGGTGGCGGCGTTTCTTTCCATTGTGGATTCATTTCTATCTCTGCCCTAGCCTTTGTTCTCCTCTCTGTTAGTGGAGTGATATTCTTCCTCTTTGATCCGGATGTAAGTTGCTTCCTTCTCACCATTGGAAGATCAATCACGACCTCAGAAAGGCTTTCTAGGATTTTGGAGGTTTTTGCTTAAAAGAGAGTTTGAAGACTAAGGATGATAATGTTATTTTGATGATTAACACAACCATTGAGGCCATATCAAATTAGAAATGCAAATTAACTCGATACATCATTGATAAATGGCACACCCTCGATACACTCATGATACATTAGGAGAATGTGATCAAGATATATTTTCATGATTAATAATGAGATAAAATTTGCGATAGAAAAGGGATAGTGAATTCTAAATTCTAATTCGGCAAAGTTTCAAGTTAAACGTACTCTCAAGGAGATGATAGTAATTTTCATTGTTAAGAGTATGTAGCACTACCATGATATATATGCAAAATTGCTTGGAGTATATTTCATTAATTATATGGATGAATCTAACTCTAAGTTGCAGCAAAGAGTGGAAAGAGTCAACCCCAAGATTGGTGGAGTCGACCCCGGCACTTCAAAGAACCATCTGGCACACTTCTGCAGAAATGGCACGGATGAACAGTACTTGGGTCGACCCAAGTAAAAGTTGACTCGACCCCATCCTTGAGTCGACCCAAATTGAACTTGAGTCGACCCAAAGGCTGTGTCATTCAAAAACTGGTTCTCTGGAATCCCTGAGAGGGTCGACCCAAATGTAACTTGAGTCGACCCAACCTTGAGTCGACCCAAAAAGAGTTGAGTCGACCCAAGTGAAGGAAGGCTGAAATACAAGGTTCTGTATTTTCTGAGAGGGCCGACCCAAGAAAAGCTTGAGCTGACCCAAGTCTGATGAACAGTGGTTTGGGTCGACCCCAGAAAAGTTTGGGTTGACCCAAGCACGGGCAGAAGCATAACGGCTAGTTGTGCAGAAGTGCTTTTTGGACTTCCAATGGCTATAAACGGCTAGTTTCTTCAATCCAACGGTCAGGAAGGACTATTTGGAGGTTGGAGAAGTATTTAAGAGGGAGTATTCATCAGAGGAAGGAGGCTTTGGAAAAGACATTAAGTGCATTCAAGAGAAAATCCTAGCAAGGCAAGCTTCATTCAATTGCTTCATTCAAAGAGCGAAAAGAAAGTGGTTGAGCAGATTCCAAGAGACATTAAGAGCTCCACCAACCCTTGAAGAGTGAAGCAATCTTAACAAAAAAGAGAAGAGCCTTATTAAAGGGATAACTATATTCTAAACTCTTCTTTGTAGCTCATAATTGTTTTATTTGCTCATTTAGGAGCTTTAGTTCCTTGTTATTTATTCTTGTTGTAAGGTTTGTTGGTAAGCCCGTAAAACCAACATTGTAGGTTGTTGGTAAGCCCGTAAAACCAACGTAGGTTGTTGGTAAGCCCGTAAAACCAACGTAGGTTGTTGGTGAGCCCGTAAAACCAATAGTTAGGTTTGTTGGTGATCCCGAAAAACCAATTGTAAAGGTGTTGGATTGTGAGCCCGGAAAACAATCCTACTGTAATCCGAGGGGTTATAGTAAAATTTCTAAGGAAACGCTTGGGGAGTGGACGTAGGTGCCTTGGGGTGCACCGAACCACTATATATCGTTGTGTTTGTGTTGTGCACGTTCTTATGCTTATTCTTGCATTATCTTTCATCTTTGCTCTAGTTTAATTCATTCAAATAATTTAAGAAAGCATCCACCGCACTTAACTAAGAAAACTTTTAAAACACCAAAAATTTAGAATAACCCAATTCACCCCCCCCCTCTTGGGTTGTCACCTTGGGCAACAAGTGGTATCAGAGCAGGTGCTCTATAATTTCTTGCTTTGTGACTTTGACCTAACCGTCAAAGAGCCAAAGATCATGACAACTCAAATAGATAGTTTTCTAAGAGAGGGACAATTAATTGATAGACCTCCACTATTTAATGGTATAAACTACACACATTGGAAAGCACGCATGCGCATTTTCATTCAAGCACATGACTACGATTTATGGAGTATCATAGTCAATGGGCTACACACAAATACTAATCATGATAAGAAAATAGCTCAGCAAAATGCAAAAGCCATGAATATTCTATATTGTGCATTGGATGATAGTGAACTTAATAACATATCTTTTTACATAACTGCTAAGAAAATATGGAGTATGCTTGAAGTTAAATATAAATGCACTAACATTTCTAGTGAATTTGAAACTAGCTCCGAAGAAGAAGAGCAGCAAATTGAAATTGAAAATCTATGCTTTGTGGCACATGAAGATGAGGTATGTACTCGAATACGAAGTGATTTCTCATTCAAAAATCAAGTACATACTGAAGCTCAATCTGATTTTACATTTGATGAACTTCATAATGCTTTTTTTGATCTATACTTAAAATATAAGAAGCTTAGTTTAAAGAATAAAAAGCTAAATCAGAAAAATCTATCTCTTGCTGAAAGCTATGATATAATTCAGAAAAATAATAAATTGCTTTCAGAAGATAATGAAAGGTTAACTAAAGAATTTAACAAATTTAAGCCTATAGTTGAAAAATTTACTATCAGCTCTGAAAAGCTGAACTTAATGATAAATAATCAAAGAGCTGAATTTGAAAAGGCTGAATTAGGATATCAATCTTGGTACACACAAAAATTCCTTAATGACATATGTGTTAAATCCTCCACTATCTATCCTAAAATAGATTCTAATTTTTCTGATGAACCTAATAGGCAAAAACAGAAAATTGTAAGTTTATCTACTACTCATGTTAAATCTATGTTTGTTAAATTTAACAAGAGGATGCAGAAATACACTCCTTGTAATCCTAAAATCTGCAAGCCTATGGACAAAATAGCTATTAAGAAAATATGGGTTTCAAAAGGAACAATAATAGCTAACCTACAAGGACCCAAAAGAGCTTGGGTTCCTAAGTTGAAAATCTGAATATTTTCTGCAGGTGTGTCTAGCGCTCAAGGCTCCAACAAAAGATGTTAATTTAGACATTGGGTGCTCTAGACATATATTAAAGAATGAAACTTAAAATATACTTAAGAAAAGTAATTAAAATGAAAAGAATAATGAAATTAGTAATCCTTGCATCTCATCATTCTCTTTGCCTTAGTATCTAATTAAAACATGAATTGCAGGTATTAATCAATTTTGTGATATAGGCAATATTTTAAAAAATATAATCAAATGACTTCATTTTATAATATGCTTTACTTACTGTTGGATAAGTTGCTAAATGATTAATCAATTTATTAAGAATAACTCTATGAATTCTCTATATGCTTGATGGAGAGTTTTTATCAATGGTATTATCTTTTATTGATCATAGACATGAGAATGTATACTTGGTATGCCTTTAAATATATGCACTATGAATACCAAGATTAAAGAAACCACTTTTGGCATATAAAATCAACTCATACTAGTATGTACTTAATCTCAAAAGACCTTGTCATTGGCTTACTTAAATTAATTTCTACAAGGTCAAAATTTGCTATGCATGTCATCTAGAAAAACAAACTAGAATCATTTCGAAATATGAAAACATTGTTTCCACCTCTTAGTCTTTGAAAATTCTCCATAAGAACTTATTTGGTTCTCTAGGATAGTGAGCCTAGGAGATAAGCTTCTTGACTTTGTAATTATGGATGATTTCTCAAAGCTAACGTTGGTTTTATTCTTGGCACTTAAATTGAAATATTTTCTGCTTTGGCACAAACTTACAAAAGGTTTCAAATGAAAAAGGTTTGCAAACTGTGAAAATTCATGGCACAGCTTTGAAAACCAAGTTGTTGATAAGTTTTATATAGAAAATGGTATTGAATACAATTGTGCTTGCACCAAGAACACCATTGCATATAGGGTTATAAAAACATAAAAATAGAACCCTTTGAAAATTTGTGTAATAACAATGCTTTGTGATAGTAACTTTTAATTAATGCTATCATCACAGTTTGTCATATTATAAGGTTTCTATTTGATCTATGTTTGAAGAAAATCCCTTGTGAACTCAAAAAAAAAAAAGGAAAATCAAATGTTGCACACTTTCATGTTTTTCAATTGTACATGTTATGCTCTCAACAATGAAAGATATGCCAAATCTGATAAAACAGTGTTTCTTTGGATATTACTATTCAAGCAATGCATATAGAATATTCAATGAAAAGATACTAGTTATAGAAATATAATTCATACTATTCTTATTAAAACTAGATCCTTTATTGAGAATATAGTTTATCATTTTGATTCACGAGTTTCGCGAATTACGGAAACTAGAGAAAACGAAAAAACTTTCGAAAAGTGGTTCGGAATACACATGATGAGGAGTCATATGTAACAATCTGAATTTTGATAGAAACAACTATTTAAGATAATTTGATTAAAACTTAGCTAGCACGTCTTATTGATAATTATCTTAAGCAAATAGAATCTAAGCTAAATTGATTCTGAAAACAAGAAATTGATTTGACCTTGATGAATCTTCCTATTGCCTCACATGCTTGTTCTTGAACCATCTTGGTTAATGAAACTATCTCTTTAGTTCAAGTGACATGTGCTTGCTTATATTTAGGCAATCTCTTGAGTAAAATGACTCAATATTCAATTATTGTCATATCTTATGTTGAGTCATCTAGTTAAGAAATATGTTGTATGAATGTTTTGTATCTTGAAGAAACTAATGACTTTCCTTCAAGAAAGAAAAAGATTTTGCTAATGATACAGGATTTATGAGCAAGAAATTTCAACTTGAAGGACACCTCGATGAAAGATACAATAAACATTCCCTTGCAAACAAAAAAAAAAGAAAGATTTTCTTCAGCCAAGGGTGTAAAGAATCTAAAAGATATTTGGCTTGAAGAATGCTAAATGCACTGGTAAACTAAACCCTTCTCTTGTGAGTTAGTTGAGCAAAATCAATAGTCTGAAATTAATTGCTGATCATCTTGATATCATGCTTCATTCTCATGCTAGTGATAATTGTTTCATGGTGTGATTAAATTGAAGTTTACTTTTTTCTATATAATGCATAACCATGAAATACACAAGTTTATGCCTCAAATCTCTAATTCAAAATAACTTGTGATAAGCTATGAATCATTGGGCATAATAAAAATGCTGTTTGCATGATATACATTTATATGCAGCATATTAGATTAATTTTTTATTCTGCTCTTTCATGTAATTACTTGAAAATAACAAAAAGAGAGAGAGATAAAGAAAAAGAAAATGAGCATTGTTCGGAAGAAGTAAAAGCTAAGTAAATACTCCAATCTTAAGAAAAAGCAGAGCAAGCATAATATATTCAGCATATTTGTGAGACTTGTGTGAGCATTCTTTTGGAAGGGATAAAATCCGTAATTAATTATATTTAAATAGGGAGAGTTTGGAGTGAATATTTTTGATGCAGCACAAGTGTGGGGAAAGAGGAGAAGAAGGAAGAACAAGAGAGGAAAAAGGAAGAAGAGGTTGTAGAGACCCAGGAAGAATAGAGGAGGAGAGGAGAAAAAGAGAAAAAAAGAACGTAGGGGGAAAGAAATTCCAAATCACTTCATTAAACCCTAATCATGAAAATAGTTTCCTATATATAGGGCCCAAATACACAACTTGCATAAACCCCCTTACACAACAATAAATCCTAATAAGCCCACAAATAACACAAATAAACCACAAATAAGCCCTAAAATGCAAATAAACTCAGAAATAAAATAAACCACAAATAAATCCCTAAATGCAAATAAATGCGTCTGGCTCAATCCGGAGGCTCAGGATCATCTGGATGAAGGGCTCTGATGTCCCCATCAACTCCTCCCAGGTGAGAAAAACTCGACCCCGTCGAGTACAAGTCTGGCCGGCTGTCGTACTGCTCCAGAAGATCGGGGTCAAGGCGCTGCAACTGTGCTCTGGAAATCCACGTCACATCAGACTTTGGTCGACCTTTCCACCGAACAAGGTAACGTTGGTAACTACCATTCCTGGTTGAAATAACCTGCTCATCCAATATATGTTCTATTTGTTCTCTGCGTGCATGAGATTTGGAAGGTGGTGGCTCAACAGCAGGTAAGAGGTCAGGGTGTCCAACATGGGTAGGTATATCAATAAAGGGGTCAGAAGGCATGAATATTAACTTTTTGTATGGGACTAAATCTTCAATATTAAATGTCGCACTAATTCCATAGTCATCAGGAAGATCCACAACATATGCATTCGAACTGGTTGTCTTTAAGATTTTGAACGGTTCTGCACTACAAGTTTGCAATTTCTTAAACGTTTCCGAAGAAAGTCGTTTAAACCTAATTCTTATCATGACGTAATCTCTTTCACTTAACTCATTATAACGTCTGGTTAAATCAGCAAGGAATTTATATTTTAAGTTATTAAAGTGACTGCAATTGCTGATTTCTTGATGCGATGAATGTGGATGTGATGCAATTGATTGTGCAGACTCAAAGATTCTATACTGATGAGACATGAAAAACAGGTCTATGGGTTGCCTAGGTTTGTAATCATGCACCACCTCAAACGGATTTATGTCTATGGACTTATGAACCGAACTATTATATGCAAACTCAACTGTTGGAATTTTGTGAGATCGGATCAGGCCTCTGTAATGAGGGCTTGCTGGCTTGGGCCCGTGAGGTGGGGTGGCCCGAAACTTGGGCCCAAAAGGGGCCTGTCTGGGGTCGATGGAGGGTTGCTCGGTTGAGCTGCAGTGGCCGAAGACGAAAATGAATAAGGGGAAAAAAGGGGGGGTGGGGGGGGGGGCGGCGGAAGGTGACAGGGGTTCGGAATGGGGACGGCCGGCGGCGGCGCAGACGAAGCGGCAGGCGGGTGGCGGCAGAGCTGCAGTGACGACGGTGGCGCGTTGAGGTGGGGCGGCGTTGTGTGCGAGCGGAGGCGGAAACGGCGAGGCGGCGAGGGCGGTGCAGTATGGGAGGTGGGTTGGCGACGGATCTCGACGGCGGCGGGGTGGCGAGGCCGGAGGGGCGACGGCTGCGGCGGCTAGGGTGGAGCGACGCTTCACGGTCAGCGGCGATGCTGCGATCGGCCGCGGGGAAAGAGGCGCACGGCTTGGCGGCGCTGCGGCGACGGTGGGGCCGGGCTAAGCGGGCGGTGGCGACGGCGAAGTGGCGGCGGCGTAGGCGGTGGCGGAGAAGCGACGGCGGACGCAGTGATGCGGCTTGGCAACGGCGGAAGAAGAAGCGGCGGCCGATCGAGACGACGGACAGAGGTAAGGATTTTTCCTTTTTTTTTTTTTCGCGTGCAAGGCACGTGCTACTCTTTTTTTTTTCTTTTTTTTTTCTTTTTTTTTTTGAATTACAGGTTCGGGTTATCGGGTCCGGATTTTCTGGTGCTACCCGCTCCGATACCCGTTCATCCGCATGTGCAACTCACGTGCGCTGCTTTTTTTTTTTCTTTTTCTTTTTCTTTTTTTTTTTTCCGGAATGGATCCGAGCTAGTGTGGCGGGCTAACGGGTCTGAGACTTACCCGTTTAGCTGGCCGTCTTCAACCTCCGACGGATTCGTTGGGGATGCGCCGGATTTTGTGGCGGTGGCTGCGAGGCGGGATAGAGATCGCAGTGGCGACTCTGGGGTTCGCAGCGACGGGCGGCGGCCGGCTACGGATACCCACGGGGTAGTGACCTCCTCCGAGGGTCAGACACGGCTAGCCGGTGACCAACACAAAGAGCTCGGGCACAGCGGCGCTTTCGTGGGATTGCGACGATCTCCAGCGATGAACTAAAGTCACGGCGGCGATGTTGGCGGTAGGGTGTGGCGGAGAGGAAGCAGCAGGCGAGGGTGGGCGTGGGTGTGGTGACGGGTGGTGGGGAGACCACCGAAGGGTTTCTTCTTTTCCTTCTTCTGTTTTGAAATCGAGGGGTTGTTCTCTTTTTTTTTTTTTTTTTTTTCTCCGGTGAAAACCGACAGAGGGGAAGGGGGGCTGGTGAAAACCGAGAGAGAAAGGAAAAGAGGAAACACGGGACCGTGGCTTTGGCAGCAGGGGCAAAGCCTCTTGCTCTGATACCAAGTTGATGCAGCACAAGTGTGGGGAAAGAGGAGAAGAAGGAAGAACAAGAGAGGAAAAAGGAAGAAGAGGTTGTAGAGACGCAGGAAGAATAGAGGAGGAGAGGAGAAAAAGAGAAAAAAAGAACGTAGGGGGAAAGAAATTCCAAATCACTTCATTAAACCCTAATCATGAAAATAGTTGCCTATATATAGGGCCCAAATACACAACTTGCATAAACCCCCTTACACAACAATAAATCCTAATAAGCCCACAAATAACACAAATAAACCACAAATAAGCCCTAAAATGCAAATAAACTCAGAAATAAAATAAACCACAAATAAATCCCTAAATGCAAATAAATGCGTCTGGCTCAATCCGGAGGCTCAGGATCATCTGGATGAAGGGCTCTGATGTCCCCATCAATTTTGTTGTTAAAGAAAATGATTTGACCTTTCTATATTGCTCATCATAGAGATGGTACCAATGGAGAGGCTAGTGGTAGTACCCGGCACTATAGAGCATATAAAAGTAAAACTAAACAGAAATGAAGATCAAAATGTTCATTGACTGCTTAAAGAAAGAAATTCATAAAAATGAGGGAATGAATGACAAGATAAATAAAAGTGTATAAGGAGTTTGTGAAAAGTCAAATAAAATTTCAATCACTTGAAAACGTATCTTAAGGATAAAATCAATGCAGAATTATATTTAAGTAGAGGGAGTTTTACTTAAAAAAATTGATTTTGATCCTTGACATGATTGTTCTTAATGCTTTAATACATAATGTTATGACTTAATGCATATTATGTTTTGCATGTGACTTGATGTTTTGAATTATGTATTTAGATAACAAATATCTTCTTTAAATATAACTTGTAATGCTCCATGCTTGAACAACTTGTTTGAAACACATTTCTACTAATAGCAATTTCTTTTTTCTTTTATGATATTCATAAATTTGAAATAGGCTTTAACTTTGCACACAAGCTTTTGCTTCACTTTTGACTTCGAAATAACTTGTGTTCCAAAGCCTAATGAAAATTGTTTTCACTTGCATTCCATGCCCATCAATGATATTTTGAATTTCTCTTATACTCGTCTAATCGTATTTTTGAAAGAAATTTCAGATTTGTCGTTCATGATCACTTTTGAAATCTGAAAGTTGAATATATTTGCAAAAGGAGAAGAGAAGGATACTTCTATTTTAATGAATATCATCTGAAAAATAAAAGAAAAGAATAATCCGAATTTGCAAATTAGGCAGAATATATTGATTCTAATTTATCTTTCAATTTGCCTAACATTAATATATAATGTCCTCCAATTTGTACCAAAATACAATATGAATTATAAAGATTCTGGATGTGCTCTAATATTTTTGAAATATGTGTTTTCAAACTTATTAATTTAAGATGAGCTACAACGTAGAAGATGCATATCTCAAATTATAATCTTGAAAGCTTCTTTGAAAATTTTTATGAAATTCAGAATCTGATTTTGTAATGAAGGCTTAAACTTAATTTAAAATACTTCTACTATCATATTTTTGTAATTTTCATTATATGCTTCAAAGATTGCATCATGCTGGAGAATAATTTACTATGATTCTTAGATAAAAACTACAGCTTAAGAAAAATAGAATTAATTTTGATACCTTGGTTGTTTGCTCCGATACGCATCTGAAACATATCATTTTTTATCTTATAAGTGTATTAAAATTGGTCTAAATGATGTATTTTTCAATGATCTTGATTGCGAACAAATGTTTCTAAATATATGATGTTATTTTGATATTAAAAAAATTTATCGTGCTTCATATATACATTGCTGAAAAACTATAACTAAGAAATTAAAATTTTGAATATACACTCCTGCATAATTAAATGCTTCTATCATTAAAAAGAAAAGCTATTTTTAAGAAGAGAGTTAATGATCCTAAGGCTTAAAATATTTCAACTCACTCCAATAATTCTTATATGAAAGAAAATGTAATTACTTTTGAAAGAAATTTGAGCTTCAAAAGAATTATTTTCTGATTAATATTTCCACACATATTCAAAAAAAAATAAGAGGAAATATAATTTATTCTTGAAAGATTAAAAAAAAAAGAGTGATTGCTATAAATTTTTTAAAAAAATTCTGGATCACTCTACATTCTTGATATTATAGAAGAAAAGAAAGTTTGAAAGAAAATGCATCTTTTGAGGGGGAGCTTTAAATACTCAATCTCTTTATTGAAAATTATCTTCAAACTCTAAACTCTCAAATGGGATAATCAATTAAGGAGGAGAAAGAAAATTTTAGAGGGAGAGATCATATAGAACTTAATCGTGTAAATTCACATTAAAGATTACTCTATGTAAATTTGGCAAAGGACTTTTAGCATGCTTTTAATGTCAAATTGGTTTCAAACTGATATCAATTTAAGCATATTTTGGTATTAGACTTTGTGCTTCATTGAATATCTTTTAAAAGTTGGATTTTCATCTGTACTTAATTGGTAAATCACTTGTTTTGAAACTAAGTGAAAAGGATTCCATTTGTCTTAGTATTGGAAATTTACTTTGGAATCTACGAATGAGCTCTTATTGGCTTGCACTTTAGTGTTTCAATCCTGAGCCAATTCATTTTAATTGATTTTGATGCTATGATCTTTAAAGGAGTAAAAGAAAGTCTTTAAGAGAGCTTTGAAAGAACTTTCAAGCCCTGAATTTTATGTATCCTACATTGCATAAATTCATATTTTGGTATCTATGCCCCAATACTTTTATATCATGAAAGAACTTTGAAGTCATCATGAATTAAGGATTCAACATAATCTTATGTTTTTCGAGTATATAAGTTTTGATCTTTATCTGCTCTTATACTATAATCTGAAAATTAATTAGATTGCTCTCACGTTGCTATATACTTAATATATTAAAAAAAGGGTGTTGGATTTTCATTCGTGCTTTCTTTGAGTATTATTCTTGATACTTCTTGAAATAACTTGAAAAAGATTCCATCTATACTTGATTTGAAAATTATCTTTGGAATCTACATTTAGAGATCACTTCTGGCTCACATCCTAAATGTCTCATTCTTAAAGCCAAACTTTTCATTCTTGATTTTGATGATATCTGTTACCCCTGAAATTGTTTCAGGTTTATTTTTTTTGAAAGAAAGGTAAAAGAACTTTAAAAGAATGTTAAAATCATCAAATTTGATGTGATCTCATCATAATTTTGAAACTACCCTAATTGGCTCTGATCTATACTCATTATCTTGCCCTGACATTATTGCCTTGAGTTACGTGATTCAAATGCTTGCAATAATTTGACATACATTGAATGAAATATTGCCTTGTGCTTAATGTTTCATTATTTTGCAATCTTTTTGATATTGTCAAAAAGAAAAAAAAATATCTGAGTATATGCCCATAATGCTTTATGTTTTAAATTGAATATAAATCAGCTTAGATTGAAATATGTTGACTATGTTAAAGCTGATTACCTCTAAAGCATTATCATGAAGTATGTTCTTAAAGTATCTTCCAAACCTTGTATTTGTTTTGACTTATATTTGCTCTTTGTGGTAGTTTGTATTTCTTCTCTAGAACATAGGGCTTTTAGCATAGACAATGTTTCTCTTGAGTTATGATCTTTGTGATTGTCATTACAATGCTATCCATTTCATTGTTATTCATTCTTTTTGATGATAACAAAAAGGGGGAGAAAATATAAGGGAGAAACTAGAAGCAAATTCTATAAGAAAAACAGTATAGGGGAGAAAATATAAAAGGTATATATTATATACTTAAGGGGGAGACATGTGACAAAAAGAAAATCTAAATTCTGGCACATAATCATAGAGATTTTTCTTGCCTCGATACATGACTTGAAACTCTTGCTTTGACACAAACTTTTGAAAATTTTGTCTTGATGAAATACAAGAGTAAGGGGGAGCAAAGCTAAAACTCATTTGGCATCCATTTGGATAGGATAGGGGGAGCTCTTGGTTCATTTATACAAACTCGAAATAAGACTACTTTGAAACTCTTGAACCAAAAGTACTTTATGAATGTTAAATCTAACTTTTCATATGAATTCCAATTTGCTTACACTTAATGTTTTGTAATCATCAAAAAGGGGGAGATTGAGGATGATAATGTTATTTTGATGATTAACACAACCATTGAGGCCATATCAAATTAGAAATGCAAATTAACTCGATACATCATTGATAAATGGCACACCCTCGATACACTCATGATACATTAGGAGAATGAGATCAAGATGTATTTTCATGATTAATAATGAGATAAAATTTGCGATAGAAAAGGGATAGTGAATTCTAAATTCTAATTCGTCAAAGTTTCAAGTTAAACGTACTCTCAAGGAGATGATAGTAATTTTCATTGTTAAGAGTATGTAGCACTACCATGATATATATTCAAAATTGCTTGGAGTATATTTCATTAATTATATGGATGAATCTAACTCTAAGTTGCAGCAAAGACTGGAAAGAGTCAACCCCAAGATTGGTGGAGTCGACCCCAGTACTTCAAAGAACCATCTGGCACACTTCTGCAGAAATGGCACGGATGAACAGAACTTGGGTCGACCCAAATAAAAGTTGACTCGACCCCATCCTTGAGTCGACCCAAACTGAACTTGAGTCGACCCAAAGGCTGTGTCATTCAAAAACTGGTTCTCTGGAATCCTTGAGAGGGTCGACCCAAATGTAACTTGAGTCGACCCAACCTTGAGTCGACCCAAAAAGAGTTGAGTCGACCCAAGTGAAGGAAGGCTGAAATACAAGATTCTGTATTTTCTGAGAGGGCCGACCCAAGAAAAGCTTGAGCTGACCCAAGTCTGATGAACAGTGGTTTGGGTCGACCCCAGGAAAGTTTGGGTCGACCCAAGCACGGGCAGAAGCATAACGGCTAGTTGTGCAGAAGTGCTTTTTGGACTCCCAACGGCTATAAACGGCTAGTTTCTTCAATCCAACGGTCAGGAAGGACTATTTGGAGGTTGGAGAAGTATTTAAGAGGGAGTATTCATCAGAGGAAGGAGGCTTTGGAAAAGACATTAAGTGAATTCAAGAGAAAACCCTAGCAAGACAAGCTTCATTCAATTGCTTCATTGAAAGAGCCAAAAGAAAGTGGTTGAGCAGATTCCAAGAGATATTAAGAGCTCCACCAACCCTTGAAGAGTGAAGCAATCTTGAAAAAGAAGAGAAGAGCCTTATTAAAGGGATAACTATATTCTAAACTCTTCTTTGTAGCTCATAATTGTTTTATTTGCTCATTTAGGAGCTTTAGTTCCTTGTTATTTATTCTTGTTGTAAGGTTTGTTGGTAAGCCCGTAAAACCAACATTGTAGGTTGTTGGTAAGCCCGTAAAACCAACGTAGGTTGTTGGTAAGCCCGTAAAACCAACGTAGGTTGTTGGTGAGCCCGTAAAACCAATAGTTAGGTTTGTTGGTGATCCCGGAAAACCAATTGTAAAGGTTTTGGATTGTGAGCCCGGACAACAATCCTACTGTAATCCGAGGGGTTATAGTAAAATTCCCAAGGGAACGCTTGGGGAGTGGACGTAGGTGCCTTGGGGTGCACCGAACCACTATATATCGTTGTGTTTGTGTTGTGCACGTTCTTATGCTTATTCTTGCATTATCTTTCATCTTTGCTCTAGTTTAATTCATTCAAATAATTTAAGAAAGCATCCACCGCACTTAACTAAGAAAACTTTTAAAACACCAAAAATTTAGAATAACCCAATTCACCCCCCCTCTTGGGTTGTCACCTTGGGCAACAAAGACTAAAAGACGCTTTAAAGGGTATGAAACGTTTCAGGTTCGACGTTTTAGAGAGAGAGAGAGAGCTTTTAGAATTTGTTTCAAATAGTTTCTACTTTGGTCAACTCATTCAACTAATGAGTTGTCTCCTGTAGATTAGGAGTCGACCCCTTTAACTTAAGAGTCGTCTCCTGTCGGTTAGGGGTCGACTCTTTTAGCATAAGAGTCGTCCCTTCATATATGAGTCGACTCCTCATTCACATGAGTCGTCTCTTCAGAGAGTTCAAGAGACAAAATCTTTTTAAATATGATTTAAAAACCATATATTAGATCAACTAAAATTCAATCAATAATAGCCAATTAAAATATGCAATTTATCATTCATAATCAGTCATCAAAAAGGATCATAAATGCATAATTCATCTCTAAATTTATAAAAGACTTCTTCATTAAGAGGTTTAGTGAAAATATCTGCAATTTGTTTATCAGTATTTATAAATTCTATTTTTATATCCTCATTTTGAGTATGATTTCTTATGAAATGATGTCTGATTTCTATATGTTTGGATCTTGAGTGTTGTATGGAATTTTTAGACAGATTTATGGCACTAGTGTTGTCACACCTTATAGGAATTTTATTTTGTTTTATGTCATAGTCCTCGAGTTGTTGCTTAATCCATAGGATTTGGGCACAGCAACTTCTTGCAGCAATATATTCAGCCTCAACAGTAGATAGTACTATGGAATTTTGCTTCTTGCTAAACCAAAAAATTAAGTTTGTTCCAAGGAATTGACAAGTTCCACTTGTACTTTTTCTGTCTAATTTACAACCAGCAAAATCAGCATCTGAATATCCAATCAAGTCAATTATAGATGTCTTAGAATACCATAAACCTAAATGTTGAGTTCCTTTTAAATATCTTAATATCCTTTTAACAGCAATTAAGTGTGATTCTTTAGAATTTACTTAATATCTTGCCCACATACAAACACTATGCATTATATCAGGTCTACTTGCTGTAAGATAAAGTAAAGATCCAATCATTCCTCTATACAGCTTTGAATCAAAAGATTTACCATGCTCATCTTTTTCTAATTTACAAGAGAGACTCATAGGAGTACTTATTGATTTTGAATCTTCCATACCAAACTTCTTTAAAATTTTCTGTGTATTTGCTTTGACAGATGAAGATTCCATCTCTTGTTTGCTTGATTTGGAGTCCAAGAAAGAAGTTGAGTTCATCCATCAAACTCATCTTGAATTCACTTTACATGAGCTTAGCAAATTCTTCACATAAACTTTCATTAGTAGCACCAAATATAATATCATCAACATATATTTGAACAATCAGAATATCAGCATTTTTCTTTTTAATAAACATAGTTTTATCAACATTTTCTCTTGAAAAATTACTGTTTATCAAAAAGTTGCTTAATCTATCATACCAAGCTCTAGAAGTTTGCTTCAAGCCATAAAGTGCTTTGTTCAGTTTAGAAACATGATATGGAAGTTTATAATTTTCAAATTCAGATGGTTGTTCTACATAAACTTCTTCAGTTATGAAACCATTTAGAAATACACTTTTGACATCCATCTAAAATAATTTAAAATCCATGAAACATGCAAATGCAAGTAATAGCCTAATAGCTTCAAGTCTAGCTACAGGTGCAAAAGTTTCATCAAAATTAATTTTTTCTTCTTAATTATATCCTTTAGCAATTAATCTAGCCTTATTTCTAATTACAATTTCATCTTTGTTTAATTTATTTCTGAAAATCCATTTTGTTCCAATTACAGAAATATTTTTAGGCCTTCTAAGCAAATTCCAAACATTATTTTTTTCAAATTGATTCAGTTCTTCTTGCATTGCCATTAACCAATTGTTATCTTTTTCAGCTTCTTCAAAAGATTTTGGTTCTATTTGAGAAACAAATGTAAGATGATTACAAACATCTCTAATAAAGGATCTACTCCTAATGCCTTGTGAAGGATCACCAATTATTAAGTCTCTAGGATGACTATATGCATACCTCCATTCTTTGGTAGATTAGTTTTACCTTTAAGCATTTGATCTTTTTCTCCTTGATTTTCGTCATGCTCCAAATTTTCAGATGCAGAAACATCCTTTAGGGTTAACTCTTTGATTTGCTTGTTGAGTTCTTCTGCATCATCATCGAGATCTACATTCTTCCTTGAAGAAAGATCATTAGATTCATCAAAGATAACATGTATTGACTCCTCTACGACAGGAGTTCTCTTGTTAAATATTCTATATGCTTTGCTTGATGAAGAATATCCAAGAAAAATAGCTTCTTCTGATTTTGAATCAAACTTTTCCAAGTTGTCCTTACCATTATTTGGAACAAAACAATTGCAACCAAAAATATGAAAGTATGAAAGATTTGGTTTCTTATTTTTCAAAAGTTCATAAGGAGTTTTCTTTAGAATTGACCTAATAGTAACTTTGTTAAGAACATGACAAGCTGTATTTATGGCTTCAGCCCAAAAATACTTAGGTAAGTTACTTCACATAACATTATCCTAGCCATTTCAGTAAGAGTTCTATTCTTTCTCTCTACAACACCATTTTGTTGTGGTGTTCTTGGTGCAGAAAAGTTATGATCAATACCATTTTCAGTGCAGAAATTTTCAAAATCATGATTTTCAAATTCAGTTCCATGATCACTTCTAATCTTGATAGTTTGCAATCCATGTTTTTTTGAAATCTTTTTATACAGTTTGGTGAAAGCTAAAAATGCTTCACTTTTGTGTGCCAAAAATAAAATTCATCTAGAAAAATCATCCACAATAACAAAGCCATAAAGTTTTCCACCTAGACTTGCAGTTCTAGTTGGTCCAAATAAGTCCATATGCAGAAGCTCTAAAGGTCTATTTGTGGAGACAATATTTTTAGATTTGAAAGAAGTTCTGGTCTGTTTTCCTAGTTGACATGCAGAGCAGATATTATCCTTTTCAAATGATAATTTTGGCAAGCCAAAATAAGTTCTTTTCGAATAAGTTTTGAAATTAAGTCCATGCTTGCATGAGCTAATTTTCGATGCCATAACCAGCTAGCTTCACTGTTTTTGGTTTTTATAGCTACCAAATAGTCCATGTTTTTCATGAGTATTTGATCTAAATCAACCAAATACACATTTTCATATCTATGTCCAGTAAATATTGCACCACTGTCATTCTTACTTGAAACTAAGCACATAGATGATTCAAAAGTCACAATAAATTCTTTATCATAGAATTGACTAATGCTTGGAAAGTTATGTTTTAATCCATCTACCAATAAAATATTTTCAATAAAAGTTGTTGGAGTAATCCGAATGTTACCAATACCAATGATTTTGCCTTTTCCATTATCACCAAAGGTAACCATTCATCCATCGTTCTTTTTGAGGGACATGAATTGGAATTCATCCCCTGTCATGTGTCTAAAACACCCACTGTCCAAATACCATTTTCTATTTGATGCTTGGGATGCTAGACACACATGCAAAATAGAAATTTAATTCTTTATCTTTGGTACCCAAGCTTTCTTGGGTCCTTGAATGTTAGCAATGATGGTTTCCTTTGGAATGTAAGCAATGTCTTAATTGAAACATTACTTACAAGTTTTTGGCTTTTAGGATTGCATGCAGTGTATTCTTGTTTTAGTTTGTCTAACTTAAACAGTGCAGATTTCGGTTGAACATAAGTTGGCTTCACAAATATGTTTTTCAATGATTTCTGATTTCTCCAAGGATTATATCCTAAACTAGCCTTATCATAAACAGCTTTCTTATTTTCTAGAATTAGATTTAATTTCTCAGAGCTTAGGATGAATTTATCTACTATAGATTTCAGTTTTCTAACTTCTTTAGCTAACTTCCGATATTCTTCATGCAATTCCTTCTTATTATCCAGAAGCAGAGCATTTTCTTTTTCCAATGATTGGTTCTTAATCTTCAGCTCCTTATTCTATAAACTAAGCTTTTTATATTCAATCATAAGCTCAAAAAAAGCATCTTGAAGTTCATCGAAAGTAAAATCATATTCAGTATTTAAATATACCTCAGTTTCATGTGCCATTAGACACAGATTTGCAGCTTCTTGTTGCTGTTCTTCTTCTCCAAAGCTGAATTCATCACTGTCACTCCAAGTAGCCAGCATAGCTTTCTTTCTTAATCTTTTCGAAGCCTTTTTCAATAGAGGACAGTCAGTTCTGAAGTGTCCAGGCTTTTTGCACTCATAGCAAACATATTGCTCCTTATGATTGTTCTCTTTGCTTTGCTCCCCCTTGATTACAGGCCTTTTCTTGAAGTTTTCTCTATTTCTTCTGAAGAATTTTCTGAACCTTCTTGTAATCAGGGTCATTTCCTCACTGTTGTTAGATTCAGAATCCTCGCTCTCATCTTCATGTAGAGTGGACTTAGGAGCAATGGTTCTGCGTTTCTTGGGTTCGTCCTCCTTAAGGTTCTGTTTCATTGAAAGCTCATGAGTCATTAAGGAACCCAGCAGTTCTTCCAGTGGGAGAGAGTTGAGATCTTTGGCTTCTTGGATGGCAGTGACCTTTGCTTTCCATGCTCTAAGAAGAGACCTAAGAATTTTCCGAACAAGATCACTATCAGAGTAAGATCTACCAAGGCTTTTCAAGCCGTTTATAATATCAGTGAATCTAGTAAACATTTCAGTTATAGACTCACTGTTTTTCATTTTAAATAATTCATATTTATGCACTAGCATATTGATTTTAGATTCTTTGACCTGGTTAGTGCCTTCATGTGTAACTTCCAGCCTATCCCAGATTTTTTTAGCAGTCATGCAAATAGATATACGATTGAACTCATTTGCATCTAAAGAACAGTAAAGAACATTCATGGCTTTTGCATTCAGCTGAGCCATTCTTTTATCATGGTTATCCCATTTAATCTCAGGTTTGAATATGGTAATACTATTTATAATCTTAATTGGTATGTGAGGTTCATTGATAATAACAGTCCATAAATCATAGTCAAGTGCTTGAATAAAAAATTGCATACGTGTTTTCCAATAAGTAAAATTTGTGCTATTGAAAAGAGGTGGTCTGTTGGTAGATTGTCCTTTAGAAATAGAGGATCCCATGGTAGCTGCCATGACCTTTAACTCTTGATTGTTAGATCAAAAGGTTACTATGAGTACCAGGCTCTGATACCACTTGTTGCCCAGAGGTGCAGCCCAAGAGGGAGGATGAATTGGATATTTTAAAATTCAACGTAAGAAGAATATAAGTTATTGTTATCTTTCAATAACTTACAGTTTTAGCAGCGAAAATAGGATTGCACAAATGAAGCAGTGAATAAGATGAGAAAAGCAATCAAAAATAAGCAGTGGAGGAAGAGAGATAAACCACACACACAAACACCAAGGTTTATAGTGGTTCGGTGCACTCTCCGTACCTATGTCCACTCCTCAAGCCTAGCTTGAGATTTCACTATAACCCAACAGATTACAGTCTGATTATTTTCCGAGCTCACAATCAAAAATCCAGTTGGTTTTTTCAGGCAACCAACCGAAAACCTATTTCCGTTTGTTTTCCGGGCTCACCAACAATCCAATTGGTTTTCAGACAAACCAACCAAAAATTTTACACCGTTTGTTTTTCCGGACTCACAAACAACCCAGTTGGTTTTTAGATAAACCAACCAGAAACTATTTTTCTTATTGAATACTTCCGATTCAGCAACTTCCAATCAAGGCTTGGAAGAGCCTTTACACATTTCAAATGAATGAAACTGTTACAGCAACAGATAATCCAAATAAATGAAAGTTGTAACCAGAAAACTTAAAGCTTCAGAATATATAGAATGAATCAATAAAAATAACGTTGAAGCCGATGAAGAAGATGACTATGGAAGAATGTCCCAATGCTTGAGCAGCAGCTCTTCTCGATGCAATGAGAAGCTTCGACTGATTTTTTCACAGGAATAAGATTCAGATGAGTGCCGGTGAGGATGATGAACAGTTTAGTTTTTTCTCTCCTTTCTTCTGTGGAAACTTTTCTTACTTGACAGAATTTTTCTCTCTATCCTTGTTGTTTCCCTGCTAAAGTTTCCTCGAATTTATAGACGAATTTCTCAGCAGGATTTGAATTTCTTTCTTTTCATTCTGATAGGAATCTTTTCTGTTACAAAAGAAGACAAAAGTTATTGCAAGCTTCCCGTTGTGGTCCCAGCAGTACAGGGGTCGACTCATGTAACTTAGGGGTCGACTCATGCTTATTCTGGGTCGGCACTTCAAGATATTGAGATGGTTCTTGCTGTGACAACTTCAAAGGATCGACTCTTCAATCTTAAGGGTCGACTCATCTTCTTCAGGAATCACCTCTTTAAACACAAGGGTCGACTCATCGTCTTCAGGAGTCACCTCTTTAAACACAAGGATCGACTCATACTATAATTTTTGGCTGACGCCGAGACTGAATTGGGGTCGACTCTTCAAACGCAAGGGTCGACTCTTCAATTTCGGGGGTCGACTCATTTTGAACAAGGGTTAACTCTTCAAACTTTATCTCAGACGGTAAAAGCTTTCTGTTTAATTTGAAATACACAAGAGTCGACTCTTGCAATACGAGGGTTGACTCATTGACTAGGCCAGAGTCAATTCAAACTTGTTCTTTTTGCTTAGGGGTTGACTCAAAATTTTTCAGACAGAAAACTTTAGACTTCAGCTTTGATCTCCATGGATTAGTTTAAGATCATTTTCCCTTTAGAACATATCCAATGAAGTGTTTGTGAAGAACTAATGATTTTGCAGTGCTTCATTTCTTCTGATTTTTCTTGACTTATAAAACTTCGCAATTAAGCCAACATCATTAATACATAACATCATCTCAAGTTGTTTGTAATCATCAAAATTCATCCTTTAGGGTTGACACAATCAACATAAACTAATGTACCAATATCCCTAGTGGTTATCCACCTACACTCATGTAATGTTTGATTCTGTAACCTATCATTCATCCACTTATGCTCTGATGTCATAATAATTATCATGCCCCTGATGCGAGATTGCGAGCTAGGGGTCATGTTAGTCGCCGTATACTCATAGAAAACTCTCTCCATAATTATGCAAGGCACCTCAACATAATATCACAGATATGCAGTATAATAATTTAACTAATAATATGCAAATTTTATTTTATTAACTAACTCAACTTATAATGTCTTACAATTCTAACACTGGTCTACGATAAGACATCAATTTAAATAAACTATAATCTAAGATAACTTGTGCCATAGTTTTTTTAATCGCTCTCCTATATTGAAAAAACCTGATAGGCTAGTTGTCTGAATCAGTAAAAAAAATAAGAATTTATATAATGAGCTAGATAGCTTAGTAACTAAAGATCACTTTAGCTAAATAAATTAGACAATCAAATAGATAATAATTTACAAAAAATAAACATATATGCAGTGGTAATATATGAATCAAATTCTTCTTAAAATATTAAATTCTATTCAAAAATTTAATTTTTTTAAATATTCAATTCATCTTATTGAATCTGAGCTATGATCACATCATCTTATGGCAGGATCAAAACACCGACAAATCTTCTTGCGATGAACTATGCATCATCTTGTAGCAAAGTTCTTCAGAACCGCTAGTTTGCTGGCAATATGTCACTAATCGTCTTGAGCACAACCTTCAGGATAAATTATGTGCCAATATATTAGCCCTTATTGGTACGCTCCTCAACGTAGCCTGGTCGAACTTCAAATAATTATAGGTCTCATATTTAAGTTCTAAAATGATGAGGTGTCAAAATTAATCAATCAAATCCATAATAAGATCGTATATTGTCATAATTTTTCAAATTAATATATTACATAATAATATACTATCCTTCAAATTCATGCATCATGAGTAATACCACTCAAAGTCATGAATATAATAATTTAATGAATGCTGATCAAAGTAAAATTCATCGAATCTTGCTTGGACTAGGTTATCAAGCGTTCAACACAGATTGGAGCGATCAAATCTAACAATATTTGGCAGGGGTCAGGGTAGAGGCTGACATATCGCCCGACAATCCTAAATCAGTACCCCTCACCAAGGTTGAACCGGGATCACATAGAAAGGTACCATTCTAGATCCAATATCTTTAGAAGGAGTAGAAAGAGAGAGAAGAACAAGAGAGAGAAAGGACGAAGAAGAGAGAAAATCACAATCTGGGCTCAAATGGAGATCTAGGATTGGTTGTCGATGGCACGGGTCAACCTGGATCAATCAACATGTATGGCCCCTGAGTCAGAAAAGAGAAGTTTTGCAGGGAGAGAAATAAGAAAGAGAATAAGAAAGAGAAAGTGGAGAAAGGAGAGAAAGAATAGAGGAAGAGAGAACAAAGTCTCTCTCTTTAGCCAAGGGAAGAAGAAGGAAGAGAGAAAGCATAACTATAGTAGTGTCGGGGTGGTTAGAGGACCCATGGTCGCCATTGTGGATGGTGACCAATGATGGCCAGCGGCCAGCAGCGAGGAAAAATAGACCGAAATAGGGCTCCTCTATTTTGGATGGTTTTCCGGCAATTTGCTGGCCCAAAATAAGGCGAATCCAAGCTACAACGATAGGAAAGAGAGGAGAAGAAGAAGAGCACATACCTCCGTCTAGTGAGGTGGTCCGTCGGCTCCCTCCAGCGAGAAATTGAGAAAGAAGAAGAACTGAAAGAGGAGTTTGGGATCGGTAGCTCGACCTCAGGTGAACTCGAAGGAGGAGGAGGAGATCTTTAAATAAATGATCCCATCCTTATTCGGTTGGTCTCTGGATCACGATGAACTTCCAATCTTCATCGCGATCAGGGAGGTAGAAGACTCCAGCTGGAGTCTTCCTCCCAATTTCCCTCACGTGTGATGCAGTCGAAGATGGGTATTGCTGAATTTTTATGGATAAGGGCTGAAAACTTTCTCACTTTTTTTTTCTTCTTTTTCTTTGGCAATGGTGGCTAGGGTTCTTTATGTATGGAAGGGACGAGGAAGAAGGCGGATTGCTGGTTGAATCAGATTGGGCTCAATGATGAATGGCCGAATGAATGAAATTGGACTTCAATTGGAGGTGGCGGCTGAATTTGGGTTGGACCCAAAGGCTGATTGGGTTGGACATGAGGTTTGTTAGAGTTTCAATAGGAGAATGACTCTAAGGAGGGCATGAAGGGTTTGGGGCGTGAGCTTTATGGATAAGGATGAGAAGTTAAAAGGGGTTAACGTGGCAAATCCAAAAGAGGCGTGCATATGGATGAGCGTGAAATATGGGAAGATAAATATGGAGTTGTTTGAGAGAATCTCACCCTCAAACAATCCAACAGATGGGAGAAGGGAAGATGGCGTCTCACCTGTCTTCCTTCAAAGGAAGAAAAGGATTCTCTCCTTTCCATGGAAGAAAACTCAAGCTTGGGAAACAAATTCTGAACTCCTTTTTTTCCATTATGTTCACCTCCTTAAATAGATGAGGCGTTGGATTATAAGAGATGGTTTTTTTGTTATGACTAAATTCTAGGATTAAGGACTAAGTAAAACTCCTAAGCCGCCTAGGATTGGACCAAATCAAAACACACAAAGCCCCTCCACGGCATGAAGTCCTAAGGAGAATGGAAATTCTCCTTTGCAGATGGAACCTTGACCAAGACAAGGTTCTCATCCTATCACATGTGAAGGAATTAAGCCCTGTTTTGACTAGGTCAATTCTCCTCATAACATGGACTCTATTAATGCCACTTGGCATTCAATTACATGGACTCAATTTAAGGACTCAATTCAGTGAATCTCGAACCAATTTAGGACTCAATCTAGAACCCAATGTGGATTAAACCACTTATCACATGGACTCAATCTCACACACATAGACTCAATCCTCTCACACATGGACTCAATCATTTTGCATAAGGACTCAATTCTCTCACACATGGACTCAATCATACAACTTCTAAATTAAATCAAGACCCTTCAATGCCTTAGACTTAATTAAATCAGGCGTTGGGACAACTAAACCTAATATGACTTGATGCTAAAAATTTTGGACCTACTGTAATTTGTTGCTGGAACTTTGTGGACTCAATGTGATTTGGTGCTCACCCAAGGAAGGGACTCAATCACCATGCGTGCCTCCAGCTTGGGCTAATGCTCCTACATCAACGTGCATTGCATGTGCAGCCCGAGGCAAAAATGGCTAGGCCGGTCAAGCAGACCGGGCCCAGTCCCTGGGTTTCACAAGTTGACACCTTGTAAACATCTTTTTCATAAATTTTTACTTCTATATAAGCTCCGCAACCAGTCCTTTCATCCAACTGCTAATATTTTAGTGGGCTACGGCGATTTGTTGTTCTTATAGTACCCTCCTTGTAATAAGAATAGATTCTACATATTAAAATATCTGAATTATTCTTTAAAAGCATATTTTTCAGAATACTAAAATCATCATCATATGATTAACTATTACAAAAGTTATATTCCTTGTGCTCACTCTCAAGTTCCACTCTAAACTCCTATAAAAATGTGGTAATTGAATCACTAATATGGAAAGCTGACAAATCTAACTGGGCTCTTAATTTAATTTTCTTCTTCTCCTAATCAGAACTGCGGCCTTTCCAATTTTAAACAAAAACAACACACAAAGAAGTGTCTAGATGCTTTATTGCTTAAGTGATGGATCTGCCCACAAAGCATACACTTAAGATGCTAATGTGCTCTTCCTTTGTATTTTGATGGAGACCTTACATAGAGCAGGGAGATGGATAGGCTGATAAGGACCGGTTTGGATGCTTGTTGCCACATTCGATGGTTGAAATGTAGCTCCTTTTCTTCCATTGTGTCTCTTTGTGTCCCTGACATTATTCCATATGGTGATCACCATCTGAATTGTAAGAATGCTTGCACTTTGTTCGAAAGCTTTTTAAAGATTACATTTGTAACAAGATTATTTTACACCATAGATTGTTAGATAATAATTATTAGATCCATTCTATTATCATTATTTGTTATTATAATAGAAATAGCGGCCATCATTCACCCAGATATGCCTAGACAGAAAATAATTGAAACAGACAATTTACAACAATCATTTTTTTACTGTTGTAATGAAAAATAAAAAAAGATAATATCATTTACTTGAATCACCATTTGCAGCACAAAAAATATTTCTGCTTGCTGGAAAAGAAATTTAAATTTACAAGTTATTTTATTTAGTTAATTATTAACTTGTAAAAATGATAAATAGTAAATTTGCTCTTCTTGTTATTTTACAGCCACTATAGTAAAATAATAATCATTTGTTAAAGTCCGATTATTGATATATGCTAAGATTAGGAGGAATCTATGGTATTTTAGTGGTCATCATTTTAAACCTTTACGCAATCCTCAAAATTTATTTTTTTACTTTCCTTGTATTATAGAGGTCCTTGTATGTCATTTTGTCATAGCTTAAAAATATTGGAGTAATACATATGCACTATAAGCTCGTGCAAAGCACGTTTGAAATAATAGTATTGTAACCATTATATCAGTTTCTACAACCCACCATTATATTATTAAGATAAATAATGTAAAAAATGTAATTATTTTATTTTTATTATAATGTACCATTACAATATAAATAATGACTCTTATTTTTAATTATACTTTTATTGAATAAAATAATAATATCAAAATTCAAATATTTATTTCCAAATTCTCCCTAAAAGTGAATGTATGGTTCAAAAAAATAATGTTATTTTATGTAACAAAAATGAAAGGAAAGATAACATGACTGTTCTGCTATTAACCATTATTTTGTATTATAATAATATTATTTTGTAACTATTTTAATATTAAAATTTAAAAGTTGATTTTGAGATAAATTTTAGTCACTATAACCATTGTAACAATCAATACAATTTTCAATGAGGTTCTATTATGATCGGATAAGTGTTATAAAATATCTGGGTCGTAGGAGTGTGCTTAGTCCTAGAAAGTGCTAGAGAGAACTTGAATATAAATACAGGAATAAAAAATTAAAATAATATCTTATAACTAGCTTTATTAAATGTGATGCTAAGTTATTAAAATAGTATCAAAGTAAACTTAGTCTATGATCTTTGAGGACTAGGACAGAGCAGTGCAAGCTTATTGAGGCTAATCATGAACTAATTATAGTATTTATGATTGAATATGAATAGGTTTAGACTTTGAACCTATTGAGGATGCTAGGGGCTTAAACGAGGGTGTGTAAAAATCCGTATAGATGTGTGTTCAGTGCTACATTAATTATATGATCGGAAGATGTTACATGTTTTTATAGAACAAAAAAATCTAAATGAAGTTACTTTTAGAGCAGAAAATTAATTTATGAATAATTTTGATCCACTAATTTATTTATTATTTATAGAAATATTTTAATACTTTATATATGGGTCATTTAGGCCGGATCAGGTCTGAATTCAGTAAATTCAGATCCGATTCGAAAATAGAACGTGTCAAATTTTAGGACCTGACTTGGTCCTGCGAGTCCTCCAATTCGGATTCGAGTCGGATCTAACCGGAGCAGGTCTGGTCAAGTCATAAGTCAACCCGACCCCTTTTCAACCTTAGAAATTATGGGTAATTTTGTTCCACTAACTAGTTTTAAAAAAAAAAAAAAGTTGACTGAGATGACATTCTTTAAATTTTATCAATTTTATCATAAGAAAAGTCATATTTATTTGAAAATTGACTCGATTATGTGCTCTTGATATATTTTTATTTTTTTTTCATTTTATACATGGCAACGAGATGCACTGAATATTTCACATTTGACAGGGACTTTTTGCCAAAGAGTTAGCTTTATATGCAGTATAAGTTTATAGATTATCTTGCTCCTCTCAAGTGCCTGTCATGTCCGTCGGAGATGATTGAGGCGGGGCGGTCGTGGGCAAACGTGGGGGAAATGGTGGTCCATCGAATCAATCTTCCGGACCCTAGATTTGTGAGATGGATCCCATTCTTTTTCTAAAATAATCAAATTTAGTTTCATGGACCTTCCCAAACTTCTAACTTGCTATTAAAATTAAATGATAATTACTATTATTAATTACTTTTATTGAATAAAATATTTTTTCGAAATTCAATTTTTTGTTTCAAAATTTTTTCTAAAAGTGGTTAATGGTTCAGATAAGTAATATTATTTTATACAATAAAATCAATTAAAAAGATAACACCATTTTTTGTTATTAACCATTATTTTTTGCTATAATACTATTATTTTGATAATTATTTTAATATTAAAAAATTAAAAGTTGCTTTTTGAGATAAAAAATGATTGTTATAATTGTTACAACAACTAATCCTGTTTTGACCTGGGGTTTGTTGTAATGGGACAATGTGTTATGAAAGACATAAGGAACTATGCGGGAATATATCTAGTTTTTTAAATAAGATCCTAAATTTTTAAAATGGCACCGGATTGGATACAACCTATATACTAATGAGCATTGCAATATATATCCATTAAGGCTGAGCATGAATTAATCATGGTATTTATGATTAGATTTGAATATATTTAAATTTTTTTAATAAAAATATTAAGATTTAAATAGGAGAAATATACGAAGATCTATGTATGTACTTGGTCCCATATTAATTATTCTATGGAAAAATCTTAAATATGTATATAGGATTTAAAAATTATTTATTACCTTTTGGCTTGTTTGTTTTTGAATTTGATCGGAGTTGTGATAAGGTTGGAATCGTGCTCTTAGATAAATAAAAATAGAGTTATTTTTAGAGAGTAAAATTATGGATAATGGGATCCCTTAAAAGAAAGGAATAGTTAACTGAGATGACATTCTTTATTTATCAAAAAAAATAGAGTTATTTAAAAATTGACTTGTTACGTACTCGTGATGTTTTGTGTATTTTGGCCCCGTGAACGAATGTGTTTTTTTTCCGTTAAAATAATAAATTATATAGTTCTAAAGTGAGTACATCCTGCCAAATCATGATAAAGTAAAGAGTACAGAGCTGAAGAAATATCTCCTATAGATGTCCAAAGAAACTCTCCGGAGTGCCGTGCGACGAAGGAGGTGACCCAGTCTGCTGCCCTGTTCGCTTTCCAAAGAGTACAGAGCTGAAGAAATATCTCCTGAGCCAGTCTCTGAATCTCTCTAATGAGTACTATCCACACATCGGATCCAATCAACCACCACAGAGAAATCACCCTTAAGAAGCATCCACTCGGCACCGAGGACTCTCCTTGCAAAAGACAATCCCTCCTATGCAGCTCGAAGCTCTGGCCCAACAACTGTAAGTCCCATCATGCGCTGACCCCTTGCTGCCATCATCCTGCCTCCGGAATCTCTGATCATATATAAATCCAACCTCTCCAAATCCACCATTCACCAACATGCTTCCGTCGAAATTTACTTTGAGATGACCAAGGGGTGGGAGCACGAAAGAGTTGTTTTTATAATCTTAATGAAAAAAAAAATGATAAAAAAATATTAAGTAAAAATTCATTGGTTGATTGTATCATTAACCATTTTTTTTTTGGTGCGAGGAACTTACCATGAATCCACTGATTTCTGCCGCTTCCGTTATTGCTGCTGGATTGGCCGTAGGGCTTGCTTCTATTGGACCTGGAGTTGGTCAAGGTACTGCTGCAGGCCAAGCTGTAGAAGGTATTGCGAGACAACCAGAAGCAGAGGGTAAAATACGAGGTACTTTATTGCTTAGTCTAGCTTTTATGGAAGCTTTAACAATTTATGGGCTAAGCTTTTTTTTTTTTTTTTTTTTTTTTCTTCCTCCCAAGGGCCTATCATGTTTGTGGGATGTGACTATGAGATTGGAGATGATTGAGGGGACACGGTGGTGAGGAGAAAGGGACAAAAATATTAGGACAAAAAAAAGTTTGAGCGCTATATCATTCTTCTTTTAAAATACAAATGCCGTTTCATGGACCACCCAAAGCTTTTATTATTTTTCTTAAACAGAAGAGGCTCTTATCCGTTATATATATCTTTTCTACATCAAATCGAAGCTCACAAAATTAGGACTATGATCAAAATTTTGATAATGCTTTTCAATTATTTTTTATATAAAATTTTAAATTATAAATATTATTAAAACAGACTCAACTTATAAGCTATATGTAAAAGGACATAACACTATCTCATTTTATATAGAATGGTAAGTTAGGTCAAAGCTGCCGGTCTAGGATACAGAGCAAACAACAAATATAAAAATTATTTGTAGAAAATTATGAGAAGCTAATAATATTAAAAAGAATAAATTTGATGAGAGAACTAAAACAAAATTTTACTAAGAAAATAATAACTCAAAGATGTTGTGTTGTATAGCCAAAGACTTACACGGTCTTTGATACACCTCTTTTCATTAACACTGCCATGTCCTTGGTCCGAGGCCGACACCAACTCTAAGCTATTTCGTCTTATTTTAGACCTTGCAACACTTCATCTCAGCATTGATTCCATGATTACCATGTCGAGATTCCATAACATTCTAGCTTACCCCACTAAACATCAAAATGGCAGTCACAATCATAGCTCAATAGAGCATTGGGCATTACCTATGGATAAATAAAATTAGGAACAAAACTTTAGCCATATCCACAAGCTTCTAATTGAGCAACTCTAGGTATCTATATAAAATTTGCATATAGAATCAAATCCTCATACATAGGTTGTCCTAAATGTTCAAACTTTGAAATAGCTTCAAAATTAACTTGCAGGCCAAAAACTTTATGGAATACTGAGGGACAATATGAATTATCGATGCCAAGCATATCTCTTGTTGCTTGATCTTTGAAACTATTTCAAAATTAGTGAGCTCTTAATTCTCATGATTGACTGAATTTTTAAAAGAAACATCCATTTCTTGGATAACTTCAACACATGACTCTTCCACATGATTGACTAAATCTTTAAATGTTCACACTTTGAAATAGCTTCAAAATTAACTTGCGCACCAAAAACTTTGTAGAATACTTAGGGACAATATGAATTATCGATGCCAAGCATATCTCTTGTTGCTTGATTTCTAAAACTATTTCAAAATTAATGAACTCTTAAGCCTCATGATTGACTAAATCTCTAAAAGAAACATCCATTTTTTGGATAACTTCAACACATAACTCTTCTACATGATTTATCTCCTTAGCACGGATCTTTATGATCAAATCAACCGGAGCATCCTTTGGCTCTTTATAACTTATGGCACTTCAAACACCAAAGAAAAAATAGAAAAGAGATGCTATAAGAAAAATTTAGAGAGAGAAGAAAAAAAATCTTGAGAGAGAATAAAATTTTTAATTAGAAAATAGAAACCCAAAGTTTCTCTCTACTACAAGGATGTCATAAAGATGTCTCCCGCTCTCCCTCTCTCTATCCCTTTCTCTCTCATGCCACACGAGTATCATAAGCACGGCTTGAACCTTTTCCGGTGAAAGAGATTCATACACACAGACCTCCCCTGAAAAGATAGGGTGTGCTGATTTCCCACAAGTTTGAGGCGCAACCACCCTATGAGGATCCAATTTGGCCAACCATTTTAAACCTTCCACAAGCTTGGGAAGGTCAAATGCAATCTTGAATTGAATTGCTACATGTATGATAGAAGAAATAGAAAATTTCATAGCTTTTATTTGACAGCCATCAACTTCCTTCTCATTTGCCAAAGTTGCAGTCTTGGTTATAAAGTAATCTAGCCCAACCATGGCAACCAAGTTTCCACAGGGCATACCTTCCATAGGCACTTGTTTCTCACCCATCGAGACAGCACTTCTTTGCAAGCTCTTCACAAATAAGTCTTTCTTCTAACCTGAGACATAGCTTGATCCTTCAAAGATAGTAGTAGCATCAATTATAATGATTCACCTCATAAATTATCAAGATAAAAGTCTACAGGCTTGCATTATCATACAATAAATTACTGGAAGCTCATCAACAACGCCGAGCTATAAATATACAATCCACCAATCTCTAAACCATTTGCTCTAATATCATATAGAGCCACGAATACACGAATCACCAACTATCAAATCGCCACTCCAAAGGCTACGCTCCAAATAAATTTAATCAAAGCTACGAAAGAAACCGTTTGTCAATACTTCAACCTCCATATAGAATGGCATACTATCCATGGTAGATTAAAAATACCGGCATAGGATCCAAATAGATACCAAATATAAAAAATATTTGCTGAGAATTTGTGAAAAAAAATAATATTGAAGAGAGAATAAATTTGTAGAAGAACTAAAACAAAATTTAGTTAATAAAATAATAATAAAATTTCCAACTAGAGGCTGAAAGCAATTTTTTCTCTCTCCTTAGAACTAAGAAATTCAGCTTTCTTACCACAATCTCTCTCTCTCCCTTAACACAATCAAAGATGTCAGGTTGTAGAGCCCTCAAGGAAGAATACTAATTTAGGTGGAGTCAGGCAAACAATGTTTCTCCATAAATTCGGCAAACAATGTTTCTCCATAAATGTCCTGTACAATCAGGATGTTCTTGTCCTAGTTATCATTTGTTAGCTAATTTTATGGTTTCCTATAAACTAGAAATTAACACATGCGATGCACATTGATCATGCACATTAGCTATGTTTTATTAGTTAGATATATATTTATTAAAACATACTCTCATTTTTTGATGAATTATATTTTGTAAAATCATGTTTCTGAAAGCAGGAGAAACTACGATAGTTTAATTTTAAGATGAGCTTCTATTAAAAAAAATGAAGATGAGTTCATTTAGCAAAAGAAGTATATATTTGTAAATATGCCTTCTAAATGGTTGGAAAAGTTAGACATCAGAGACAACTCAGTGGCTCAATGACAATGATGATAAATTATGAGAAAAATATAAGGGCCATAAAATATTTGCTATACTTTAAGCTGCATGTTTCAGTATGCAAATCTCTCAGTTAAGCAGGGTAGCTTGCCTTTAGCTTTTCTTGCAAGAAATGCAACAAACCTAGCCCCAGTTTTGGCCCTAATCCCATCCAACCCTTGCATAGGATCAGCAATCCACAAACCACAATGCATGTATAAACTCATCCCATCCACCTGATATGCTGTCTTGTGGCTGGGAATGATGTCCCCGAATATCCAAGAATTAAGGACAGCGTGGGTGGTCAAATCTGACCTAAATGCTTTCATAAGTGGATGGAAATGAAAAATCTTTCAACAATAATCTTAGACCTTAGACCAAAATTAAAGAGTGTCAAACTAATCCTCCTAATACAAATATTTTCCTTTGGTATTGGATATATTTTATTCATAGCACTGACCATGAACAAAATCGTCATGTCTAACGTCTTGTTCTGGTCAAATATTCCAATCCCCGACAGAAGTGTGTATTATATTCTATCTACATCCAACTTTGTCCTTGTCACCATGTTCCGGTGTGTTGAATCCAGAGTGGAATCCATTTTGAAGTGCCTTTAATTAACAAAGTCCTCATCTCCCGTGGATCACATGCTAGGTCAGTTCATATCTAGATCCCACCAGAAGCCCCATTTGGGAACGGTCAAAAGTAATAAATGTTCTTCTCTAGGCTTTTCTGGACAAAAGAAAAAAATATGGGAGAATATTTCTAAGTATATTAGTTTTCATAGGTTTATTTTGAAAATTCTTCTGCTCATTTGTGTTGGCAAAGGAAATTCTTAAGAGATTATAAGCATTTTGATGTCTCCAATCAAAATTGTATACTAATCTTAGATAAATAATGCATGAGGGTAAAAGCTCAAACTACTGTGATTTCCTATCTTATAAATTTTTATCCTTTATGTATTTGAAAATTCTTCCATTTTTGAATAGTTCATCTTTCTTATTAATGACATTCTTTTCTTCTTTCTTTTCATGAGAATTAGATGATATTCATATAATTAACAACATAATGTGTACTTAGAGAAGATTGTTGCATAGGGAGACATAAACTAGCAAAGATGCTTAATATATTAATATACATAGGTGAATAAAAATGATGAGAATTGCATGTAATGTTAAGATTTATCTATACTATTATAATATTATCTCTTAGGGAGAACTCCATTCTTTTAGATTTTACATTTATCATAAGTTTCAAAGCAATTTTTCATTAATCTAAGAATCTTCTGTAAAGGGTTTAGAAGATCCAGGTGAAGTAGAGTATTATTGGGGATATTCTAGATTCCAGAAGCCAGGAAAATCACATCTTTAAAGTCTAGTTTAGAAGATAGGATTGTAGAACAAGCATCATCCAGATTTCTAACCTCTCGGTTGAATTTAGAAGGACGTTAGGTTGAAGATTACCAAGTAGTATACCATCAAATTCACAATTCCTGAGAAGTATATTGGCGAGGTAACATACAAAGTAGTTTCTTTGAATCTTCATCAAGTTATCATTGGAGCCCATACATTTGGGATTGAGATACAATCTTCTACAAGTGACAATCGTCTCATAAAGGATAGAAAGCAGTTCATGATCAATACCTCCAGAATACAATATAACATTGACTTTGCAATCGCAACCAAGGCAAAGAAATTTGTTAATGCCTGCAACAAGTTTGTATTGATGGTATGAAAAGTTGATACTACTCATAAGAGGTTAAGCTCTCATCTCTTGATTCCACCAACCGATCAATTAAGATTGAGATTAAGAGAAAGTTGTCATCATCGTCGTCGATGGGGAATGATGGAAAGATGCATTCGGACCACGAAGTCTAGAAACGGAAGTGGGACAAGTGTTTTGATGAGATTCGAGAACAAAAAGGAGCAAGGCTAGAAACCACCTCTAAGCAAAGTCAAATGGTTTAGTCATAAGGTGAAAAAGTAGGTGTTGCCCGATCTTCAATACTGGTTTAGCAGTTGCTAAATCCCCTAAATAGGGGGAGTCCTGATATAGAAGGATCATCGAAATCAATATAGACCACTTTTGGCCACTATTGAGAGAGTTAGACATAGTCCAAAAGCGAGATTTTCCATATCGAAAAGCCAAGTCACAAGCCAAACATTTAGAAATAATAACTTAGTCATATGACACCCAATTGAGATGATCAATTTTTTTTTCCAAATTGGGTAGCTTTTTGAGATCTATGACTTAGGACCAAACGTCTAGAAGGTTGATATAATTAGAAATTCCATATTTGGGCTATGAAACGGGCACGTTAAACCATTTTTTTTTTTTAAGAAAGATTTTAATCAAGTGTGTCTCCTAATCTGTGAGGAATTAGATAGAGCAATAGATGGCAAAGTTGATGTAGAAGTTGTGGTCTACTTGATTTTAATTTTTTTTTATATTTATTTCTAATATTCATATTTATTTTTAGAAACTTAGTCCAATTCGAACTAGAAGAAAAATTCGACCTAAATTGTAAAAGAAAGGATACCACTATTGTCATAAATAGGGGCTATGTACCTCAGTTTATAGTGTGTGGATTACTAATTAAAGAAAAAGAGATGTTAATCCTACCTTCGTAATTTTTTTATTTTTTTCTATTTTTTTTGGAGAGATTCGAGTTGAACGGATTGAGAAAATTCTTTCATATCCTCAATTGGATCAATTAGTTGCCAGAATTGTTAGAAGTAGAGGTCAGATATAGATATCAACTGTAAGTGAGCAATTATCATGTTTTATTATGTTTGACAATCAATCTAATGTATCCTTTTATTTTAACTTAATTTTACTCTACGAATAATTCTATTATAAGAGTAGCTATAACTTAGATTTCTACCATAACCTAATGCTATATCCTTACCATAGCCTAGTGTTGCATCTCTATCATAGCGTAGCTCTATACCTCTACTGTAGCTTAGAGCCACACTCCTATCCAATCCATCTTCTTTGAATGATAGTGCCACACCCCTCTTTATCCTTTCTTTAATCCAAATCATCATCTATTTGGCTGATTGAGTATCAGTGGCATGCCCATGCATATCAACTTCATTGCCATTGATAATCAACATCTTTCTCCACTGACCGAGTTTTCTAGAACCCCGAGTTCCCTAACGCTTGCTCGAACAAGATTGAAAAATGGGGAACATTATATATATGTCTGTATATGCATAAATAAGTATGTATGTACATATGTACATATATATATATATATGTATATATATGTACATATATATATATATATATATATATATATATATATATATATATATATATATATATATATATGTATGTGGATGTACTTATATCAATCTTAAATGTTAGATGTACTCTAGCACATATTAGTCCAAGTATGATTCCATTCTACTCGACATAGATTGAATTTTGAAGATCAAATGACTTTCATTGCTTTTGACATTGACTAAGGTTTTCGCTTGAATCATCTCAACTGGAGCTTGGATAAAAAAGTTATGGTCAAAATACTGAAACACTAATAGTATAGCCTAGGATCTGAAATCTAATGGCAAGGTTTTTGTTGCTAGACATCTGACAATATTAACTATGTTGTGAGATCTATTTCTAAAAGTAATGTATTACCAGAAGCCACAAAATCATCAAATTCGAGTTTTAGTCAAATTAGGAGGTATCTGATATCAATTAATGTATCATTAGACTAAATTAGACAACATGACCCCAGCCATTAGATTAATTTTTGCATCCAATCTGAGAATTTGTTCTAGATTGTTTAGTTTGGGAAGTTATTTGAGTTCTAGACAAACTCTATAGACACCCATTTGTTCCAACCAATATAAGGGACCCTAAAGCTTATAAATACCCTATTATATAACTTTTTCTATATTAATGAAAGTTTGATTCTCTTGAGTACATGTTGACTCGTGGTTGTTCTTAAACTTTCTTTGTATAGCAAATTTTGTACAGCTTTGGTGGATTCCCAAGAAAATTTTGGTGGATTCTATGAATTGACAATGTTGTGTTGGTAGATTCTAATAGGTTGCAGTCTTCATCAAAGGACTCTCCATGGATTCTAGACAATGCTGAGGGCCTTTGGTAGCAAGGTAAGCTAGCGAATGATGGTATATTAGAATAATGTTATGGTTATGTATTAAAATGATAGCTTGCCTTTCCCGCGATTGTAGAAATGAAAAAGGAAAAACCGATTAAATCTATCAAAAAGTTCTCGAGATACCTTATCATCATTAACACCCATCAAATTGCTCCTCTACTCTTGCCCATTATTCAGTACTAACCTCTCCGATTGGCTATCTAATTGCTGCTTTAGTCCTCCATTCAACAAAATTGGAGAATAATCCCATTAGATGCATGTTCTACCCATCAAATTGCTCCTCTACCTATGAACCATTATTCAACACTAACCACTCTTATGTCTATCTAATTGCTCCTTTAGTCTTCTGTTCAACAAAATTGGAGAATAATTCAATTGATGGTAAAATCTTCCTCATCCTCCTAATCTCCATGCCTTCACATCTTTTGCTTCCACCATGCACAAGGCTCTCCTTCTAATCATCTCATGTTTGCTCCTCTCTTGCCCTAGCATTGGAGCCCTTCTAATAGGCATAGAGGCGTCCCTCTAGCCCCTCCTTTGCTTGATTACTATCCCATTTCCACCATCAGTATCCTCCATTGCATACTTCTCCACTGTTCATTGGCTAGAGGAACCTTTGCAGTTAGGAGAGACGTAGTTGGCATGATCTTCCGTCCTCTTAAGTTAGGCATAGATATTCCCAAGATAGTGATAATTTTTCCTATTTCAAGTTAATTATCCTTCCACATTTGCTTAATTATACCTTACCTACCGTACATACTTCAATTTACTACCACATTATTTTCAATTAGTTTGTTTATCATCATAGCCATCCCATTTTTAATTATTTTTTAGCATATATAATGCAATAAAATGAATAGAATTTGGGATCTGCCAAAAAAATTCTCAAGGATAATTTCTAGGTTGCAATTTAATAATAATGCCAGTTGCATCATTATTCTTTATTTGCACATATGAAGTACATATGTAGAAACAATCACAACCTACAAAATGATAGTTATAGAAAAACAACTCTATAATATTGGACTTCGCATCAACAAAGAAATTGCCACTAGACTACAACATTTGTATATTACTAGACTTCACAAGATTGTATCGTGTTCTAAAATAAGAAGAATCCATGTTATGTCTCTTCTTTAGTTATCAGTATTATTATTCACAAAAAAAATGATTATTAATGTATAAAAATATATATTTTAACTAAGGATATCAATGAGAAAAAATACCCAATTTTTTTATCAGTCTTTGAACCAAACATGGCAGATTTACTCGAAATTGAATGGAGATAGTTACAATGATGGGTTAAAAAAAACTACTCGATTTTAGTTTTAGTTACAGATTTGGTATTCTCTTATCAAAACCGAATCTAAAATTGAATCCAAAACCAAACATACCCAATATTAGTATCCTCAATACCCTTTATATTTAGTGTAAATACAAATTATTAACACCATCAGAATAGCCATCAGATAATCTTATCCCCATATCCCACTCAATCTGGACCGTCTATAGCCACATTGTCACAAACCCTAGCATGAAGAGAGATGGTTTTTAGTTTTTTGGTTTTGGTTTTAGTTTTACTTTTTTTTTTATGGCAGTTACAATTGTTTATTCAAAAACTTTTCAGTTTTGGTTTCAATTTCAGTTTTAAGGGGTGATAGTGGATTTCAATTTTGGTTATAGTTTTTTTACCAATTATACCAAATCTATATCATTGACATAACTAATTTTAAAATTATTCATATTCTTATTTTTATTATTTGCAAGCAAAAAACACTTTATTTTTGTTTTTGCCAAAATGAATCATTTTTATACTTGATCTGCCTTGAAACTGACTTCAAACACAGAGCCGACCAACTAAAGCTTGCCACGAAGCCTTTAAGTCTGCAACTAGAGTCCGCCGCATGGCAAGCCAACAAGCTCGCGGGCGGCTCTTCAAATTTTAAAATCCCCACAGCTAGCAACACCTCGGCCATGATCTCTAGTGGTTTTTGAAATTATGTCTGTGTGTAAAACACCTACTTCTAATTTTTGAATCATGCAGAGTTTTTCTAATCATAGCTAACCCATGTGCTCAAATTTATAAATAATAGATGCTTGCCTTCGCCTATACCATCTACTCTATGGGGAACCTTCCAAGTATGTGCTCTGGTGCCCTAAGAGAGTATTACGTTGTCATCCACTAAGAACCTCCTCTGTTCTCTAAATATTATTCTAACTTAGGCATCAGAGGTCCTTCATCGAACACCCTCTAGCAAGAGAATTTTTTTATCTTTGTTGTTTTAAGTCAGAGCTCGGTTGTGGACTAAGACTTTGAACACAACCATCCATTCCAAACCATGTCTTCGTACGATTCAAGCAACTCATCGTTGAGCTCTCTAGCATCTCTCCCGCTCGGTGCCTAGGACAAACTGGTCCTCATGACATCAAATTGGGGCTAGAGGAAAGGGCCCTACTTCGTATGGCCACCCACAATAGTGAGTAGCCCAATATTATAATTCGGGTGAAAACTAAGTTCTTTCGGCCTAGGGACCTAGTACTCAGAAGGGCCAAAGTCTCGTAACCAGTTGAATGAGGTAAGATCTTTCCAAACTAGGAAGGCCTATATAGGGTATCTAGAGTAGTGCGCCCTTAGACCTACCATCTTGAGCACCTAAATGAGACGCCCATACCTCAAATATGGAACTCTGCTAATCTTTAGATGTATCATCAGCAGGGCAAATCAATGAGCTCTGTAAGTCCGGTCCATTAAAAGAAATTATCTTCTTTTAGCAAGAAATTCAGTGTTTCAAGCCAAGCTTTAAACTCGTGGTTCAGCGCACTTTCTAGCCACTATTGGCCTGGGTGTCCTCAAACATGATAGGTTGAGATAGCCCAAGCAGAACTACTAGTCTCTATGACAAAGGCTTGGTTAGCTAACTAACCTCCACAGGTCGAGACAACCCGAGTGGAGCTACCAGCCCCTGCACCGAAAGCTTAGTGAGCTAATTGACATCCACAGGTCGAGATAACCCAAGCGAAGCTAGCAACTCCTGCGCCAAAGGCTTGGAAATCTAATTGACCTCCACAGGTCAAGATAGCCTCGAGTGGAGCTATCGACCTTCGAGTCAAAAGCTTGGCGAGCTAATCGACCTCCACTAGTTAGAATAGCCTGAACGAAGCTACTGGCCCTCGTGCCAAAGGTTTGGCGAGCTAGTCGACCTTCACAAATTGATACAGTCCAAGAGGAGGTATCGGCCCTTGCGTCGAAGGCTTCGCAAGCTAACCGACCTCTACAAGCCAGAACAGTCTAAGCGGAGCTACCAACCCTTGCATTGAACGCTTAGCGAGCTAATCAACCTCCATAAGTCAGGACGACCTAAGTGGAGGTTCCAGCCCTCATGTTGAAGACTTGACAAGCTAACTGACTTTTTTAGATTAGGACAGTTCAAGTGGAGGTTCAGACTCCTACACCCCAAGTAAAGATGATGAAGCGGCCTAAGCTAAAGCACTAGCTTCTCAAAGAATTGACCCTCATTAGCATATCAGTTGTACATTTTGGTGAACATGGCCCACGGGCATTGCTAGCAACCACTAATAATAAGGGGAATGTCCCTCACCATCTTCAATGTCGAGTTCGAGATTTAACCCTCAATAGAGGATGAGAGCTCCATGCACCATAAAAACAAGAGAGAAATAAAAGGAGTAGAGGAAGTGGGATAAAAAAGAAGGCCTTTATTTACCCATGGGTCTAATTACAATGGTACCAACTTATTAGCGGGGTACATGCTTAAAGAAGAAAATATGATGTACACGTTATGTATGAGACTTCCATTTTCAGAAAAAAAAAGAGAAGAAAATATGAAAGACTACAAAAATGACAACATATGTAGGTGATTCAGAGGTAGCCAAGACCTTGTTGACTACAATATCCAAAAAGAGTGCGACGGTCACCTTCCATTGCGGCCCCATTATGGGGCGATACAAAAATCCTCGACTGAATGTTCCCTGGCAATGACTCAACTTCATCATGTTCAGCAATGGTTGAAGGTTCACGCCCTACCACAGGAGCAACCTTACACCCATCCTTTGCAACGTGTAGAGGTGTGACTTGCATGCCAACTGCTAGTTTGTTAATTTTGAGGTCTGCATCTTCCACCTGGATCACTCTCATCCTCAGCTTTGCCTCTACCTCTATTGACCAGATACCACTACTGCAGCAAGTAGCTCACTTTGGAAAACGATGAGTTTGCCTTCAACTTTGGCAGATCACTCCTTGGCCTGATAAAGATTTTATCACAGAGGGTCGAAACGAATCTAGCGATCGAACAATCGCTCATGCCCAAGCAAAGAAGAGAGAAAGCAATACATGTTGCAAAAATCGACCCCTCGTCCTGAAAGGTGGATTCCTACTCTATTTGTAGAAAGCATGCACGACTGAGATAATATATCCTTAGCCCGATCACGGCCATGTGTTCAGTTTCTAAGTCGTAGGCGACGCACTTTCAATCCAAGAAACATTCCCCATGAGTTGGTTGCTAAGATGGCATCAACCAAGGTCATTGTTTAAATAAAGCTCAATAAATTCGCACTTGATGAGAGTGTCTTGGGCTTCGAAAATTGGTTAGCATGATGACACTTGCAGCTCGTCGAGAAACGGATAGAACCTAGCTATATGATGATTAGGGGGTAGACCATTATTGCGCCTACCACAATGCCCTTGTTAACCAACCTTATGTAGCCACACCTTGGGTTGAAAGTGGATGACATGATGATCAAAATATCGAGCAACCTCACCTCAAATTGAGTAAACAGTCGGGGAAAAGTCTATCAATCAAGCCGGACACTTGGAGAAAATCAAATGAACAGATGAAAAATGAAAAGAGAACTTCATTCATCCAATGCAAAGGAGGATTACAAAAATGATGGAGGCAAAAGAAAATTATAAAATTATAGCTCGTAAACACTAAGCTAGATAATAACTCTATTCCTCTACCCTCTATTCTTCTTCTTCTTCTTCTTCCTCCTCCTCTTCAGCTTCACTCTCAATCATCTGGAAGAAGACTCCCCCATCGGAACACTCCCCTAAGAAAGTGATTGAACAGAGATCAATCTTGGGAAGTAGTTTGCTAACCTTCCCTTAGCAAATGGTGAATCCCTTTTTGAAGAAATCTCTAGTGGCCTCCAATGTCTCATTGTGGATACTATTTAGAAGCCTTGTACTCCACAATAGCACGTTGGACCTTCTCCTTAGCACGAAAAGCCTCCTCTTTAGCCTGCATGGCCTCCCTCTCGGCAAGGTCAGCCCTCTCCTCAAATTGGCATCTTTGCCTCATGTCAAGGTGAACCTCTCCTCAGCCTAATAGGTTCGAAACTCGACCGCAATGATTGCATCCTTCAGGTGAGTCCTTCTTGGCCTCCCTCCTGACATAGACCCTTTTCTCATCGATGGTCCCCTACATTCCTTAGAGCTTTGCCGCCACCCAACTCAGCTCGGCCTTGGAAGTCTTTACTCTAGCACCAAGGAGGCGAACATGTGCCTCTGCCTCCTTTCTCTCTTCTGCCGCCGTCTGCTCCTCAGCATAGGCCCTCTCACTCTCGACCTCCTAGAGGTGGCAGTTGGTGCCCTCCGATCTCCACTGGCAGAAGTGAATGTCCTCAATAAGCACCCTAGTGGCATACATCACCTGTAAATAAGAAAAGAAAAATAGTTACTCTCCTCAAAAAAAAAAGAAAAAAGAAAGGAGAGGAAAAAGAGAGAACTCAGAAGGGACAGGGTCGGCCCTATTACCTCGATGGTAGTGCAGCACGTCGAGGTGAGCATGTTCTCCAACGGCTTTCTTCGAAGTTCCTCTTCATCCTTAAGGAGTATAAATCTTTGGACCATGTCCTACATGACCAGGGGGTCACCCCTGTGAAGCACTAAATTGAAGATCCTTATGGACAAATTTGGCCACAAGACCCTTGACTCCGCGCTCCATGAAACAGGCTGGGATTAAGATGTAGACACGGGAGCACCCCCAATGTCTAGAGAGGAAATTGGTTCAAATGTCACTGTCGGAGGTGCAGTAGTATCTAGGATAGGTGCAGAAGTATGAGGCCCCCCAAGATGGGCCATTGAAGATGGGTTTGAGTTTGACACAGCTGATATGGTAGAAACGACTTCTAGAGCCATCACAAAAACTGTAATTGCTGCAAAACCGACCACTGGATGAACTTAGAGGCATCGACTAGGAGTGGTCTCGGGTCGGCCTCCATGGCAGGTGGATGTATAGAGAGGGGAGGAGTCATGATCACCTCCACCTCCAGTGATTCTCCTCTAAGAGGCCTCTCCTCGACCCTGACAACGAAACCTAATGCAGTAAAAGGCCCGACCTTGATGGCAATTGAGCCTATCATCGCTTTCTTCCTCCTCCTAGTTGAGGAGGAACTAGCCTCTCCAAATCTCCTCTTCCTTGAAGAGCTGAATAACTCAGTTACTTCGAACTTCATCACTACAGACACAAAGGAAGACTAAGTCAATCAAAGGAGAAATATCAATAAAAGACAAGGTGAGTCAAGAAAACATACTAATGGCGGAAGTAGGGCTCAAGCTGGTATTTACCAAAGCTGACTTTCAGAGCAGCTCGATCATAGCTGGGGCCAAATCTAGTGAATTATCCTCCACCATGTTGAGACACCCCAAGAATTCGTCTAGGTCATAAAAAAAAAAAATTGGCCCTTCCAACTCTAGATAGACGAAGGACCAGGAGGAAGAATATTGTAACCCTTTATTCTAAGGATGAGCTTTCACTTGACAAAAGGCTCAGAACATCCCCGCCGTAGGGACGATCCCTTGGAGCCAAACAACATAAAAAAAACTGACTATCATTCTCCAACTATTGGGGATGAGTTGAGCCGGGACGAATTGATATTAAGCCAACAAGTCAGCGATGACCATGGAGATTGGAAGCCTCAGCCTCACCTTTAGAGATTCCTTGTACAAGGCGACTTGGTTCTCCCCAGAAAAAATCACCCGATTCAAAGGACCAGGCAACTCAAGGGTGAATTCTGAGGAATAGAGAACACAATCTGAATTCAGTCAAGATCAGATTCCTCCAAGATATTTCTTTCGGTCTCTGGACCCAAATTTATATTAGGGTGGATTTCTCTCGAAGCCATGTAGGCCCGATGAGGAGAACTCTAATCTACCCCTTCAGCATTGGTAGACGAGCCTCTAATAGGTAAACCCATAAGAAACAAGCGAAAGAAGAACAAAAACGAGGCAAGAGGAAGGGAGAAGAATCAAAATGAGCTAAAAGTGCAGAAACTACCTATCGAGAACCCAGAAAAAGGCCCTAGCAAAGGATGGATAGGTCGAATCCTAGTACAGAGGCACAAAAGGGGTGACCGCATAACCCTATGACTGCCTTCTTTCTCTCGAAGTTTCAAAAAAGAAAGGGACAAGGTAGAAGGATCGTGGCAGCCATCCACTCTATTTGTAGAGACTTGGGTGACCTATGCCGATACGATGCCTCAGCTACCTCGCCCATGTGTCACTTGAATGCTCGTCCTTAAGCGATCTTTCGAATTATTGTCAGACTCCAAGAATCTATCAGCATGTTGAAACCCTTCTGTAATCACGATGCTTCGAAAATGGCAAGGACAGCCACTCCCCCTCAAAAATATAATATCTAAAAAATCTCCGCACTAGTACCGAAAAGGACCAATGATGATCACCTAGCTTCACGGGCAACCTTCGCTTGTTGGCCTTATCAATGATACTACTTTTGTTATTCAAGCCAGAAGGCTTAGCACAACTATGAAAGTGGGGGGCAAGTGATATGCACCGAAACCAACCACAACCCATACAGAAGGCCGACCAACCAAAGCTTGCAATGAGGCCTCAGAATCGACAACCAAAGTCTGCATGGAAAGCCTAGAAGTGCACAGATGGCTTTTTAAATTTCAAGACACCCATAATCTCAAGCAATTTTTGAAATCATGCTAGTGATACTAGCGAGCCGGGATATGCATGCGAAAAGCCTGCACCTAATTTTGGAAGCGTGCGGAGGCTGCTGATCACAGTGACCCACATGCTTGAATTCTTAGGTGACAGACACGCGCTTTCTTCTATAGAATCCATTCTTCGAAGGACCTTTCAAGTAAGTACTCTAGTACCTTTACAAACATTTACATTATTACTCAGTGAGAATGCTTGTCTATTCTCTAAGTATCGTCTTGACTTAGGTATCGGAGAGTCCTCCGTCGCCCGTCGGACATACTCTAACAAGGAGACTTTTTTGCTTTTTAAGATCGGATCTCGGTCCCATACTAGAACTTCAGTGACAGCCATCTATTCCAAACTGCAGAGCCCTCCAGCATCTCTTCCGCTCGGTGCTTGGGTCAAGCCGATCCTTGGCGGCAATAATACTAAATCATTATTTTTCTATTTTCAAACATTCTATAATAATAGATATGCCATGGTGCATGCTGATGCATATTAGAAAAACAATCTTATAGCAATTAGGAGCATGGAGGTATTAAGTTTTCTAATAAATATAAAATAAATTGATTGCACTAAAAAAAATATACACTCGTTGAATACAATTTTCGTAAAAAGGATAGATCCAAAATAATATATTTCAAAAATAAAAATAAAATGAATTGGTGTTGCGAAATCCTCTTAAAATTCTAAAATGTAACCGTTTTCCTTTCCTAGATTTAGCAAGATCTGTACGTCCCTGGTGGGCACGTAGATTTGACGTGTAAAAGACCGGAGAAAAGAATAGAATACTTCAACGGCATATTCCATCCCACCGCCACCTTCCTCCCACCCTCCGGCCCTTTTCAACGAGTGGGACGAAGGAACCTTTGAGAAGGTCCTCCCTGGCCATGACCATTATAAATAGCCCTTGCCACCTCCAAATCTTTATTCCAGTCCCCAACCTAACACTGCATAACCCAAACGGAATAACCCGGTCTTACGTCTCCCATCAAGCTTCGGAACCCGAGCTGTCCACCGTAGGTCCCACTGAATATCTCACGGCATAAACCCTCCTTTCCCCCGACGGTATAGCGAATATTCCTTCCCTACTTCCCTTCGCTCCTCTTTAAAATCCTCCCGTCCTCTCTCGACTCCTCGCCTGCACCTCCAAATCCCCCCAAAACCTAACTTTCTGATCCAAGTTTGATAGCATCAATGGCTCTCAAGGCCGTTCACGTCTCCGAAGTCCCCAGTCTCGACCAGGTCCCCAAGGGCCCCACCCTCGCCCTCTCCTCCTCCTGTCTCCCCAAAGGTATCAAAAGCTAATTAAAAACAGAGAAAGATCAATCTTTTCTTTTTGTAATCTCTCTCTTGATTGTTTTGAACAATTGGGCACATTCGATTTTGGGTTGGATTTAGCTGAGGTATTGGATGCTGTGAACAGGGACGGAGGGGGTGAAGTCGGCGTTCAAACCGGCGAAGTTCGTCGTCATCGGGCACCGGGGGAAGGGGATGAACGCTTTGGCGTCGCCAGACCGCCGGATGAAGGAGATTAAAGAGAACTCCATCCTCTCCTTCAACGTCGCCGGTCGTTTTCCAGTCGACTTCGTCGAGTTCGACGTCCAGGTATATAAACACACGCCGTCATCCATTTCCCGTTAATTCTCCGATCTTCCTCTTCGCCGTCGTTAGTTTCTAGTTGCCGTGTTCTTTTATCTTTTGAATTCTTTTTATCAACGCGTGGCTTCGCCGGTGAATCGCCGCGGCTCCTCGTCAATCGTGAATCAGCGGTTTGATGAGGCGACGTGGTTGTGTCTCGAGTTGCCTCATCCGTGATGCGATCTGGACCGTTGGATAGCGTTTTGGACCAATCTTCTATGGTAGTTTAGCTATCCACGGAGCTAAGGCATTTTATTCTTTATTTCATTCTATTTTTAACTTTTAGAAAGGGTTGAGTATGCGGTTATAGTGGTTTGTGGGTAGGACGTTTTGCTGTCCTTCCTCCTGAACAGCGTGACAGCTGTATCTTGTCGTGGCCGGAAAAGCTTCTTGTGCCGCTTAGCTTTTACGTCGGGACAGGGAGTAACCAGGGGAGTTGCATGAGGCCAAGATCGAAACAAAAATTTCGTCTGCATTTGTTAGAGAAAAAGTTGCAAATGGGGTTGGGAGTGTGTTTGTGGCGCAAAGGAAGTTGTTCTGAATCTGCTGAATGAAGAAATTTGAAGGGGGTATTGTATATTTCAGGCCGTGTTTTATGAGACGAACAAAACTGTCGGTTGGATCGTCTCTTTTGCTACCTATCATTCTGGGGAGATCCTCTCAATTGGGCATGCTTCTATTTTTCTATCATTTTTTAGTATTCTTTCTATTGATTCAGCAAGTGGGAGATTAGCATATAGATCCGTTGTAAAATAAAAAATGAAGTACATAGAAATACGTGCAGGATTCAATTCAACAATCCACATGGCAACCAAATATCAACTATTTTTTTTGCGCAAAAGATATAGAAGGTGATGTCACATTTGTTTTTCTGAAAAAGGGGAACTCCGTTGGATGGTTTTTGATTGAACGGCAAGCTTGACGTGAGTCTTTGTCGTCGAGCATTCGGTTTTGGTAACCACCGTTTTCAAAAGGATAACTTTTGATGACCTCTGGCCCACATCTGGGATGCAGGTGGAGCGAGGGACCATATGATTCTGTGGGGTGTGACTTCAATAATAAGTGGTCTTGTTGTAGATAGATATCGCTTCTGTTAGTTGTACTAGTATTAGATCTTCATTAGAAGAAAGATGTGAAAATCCTCAGGTTCTCCATGGCCTAGTCTCAACAACTTGAGGCTGCTATAGTTAGAAAAATCTTCTATAATTTTGCACCAAAAAGTTTTTTTTTTCTGCTATTAATAACTTGGTTATTTTAGATAGTAATTCACTAATGGGGGCAGCCTACTCTTGGGGAAAATGTATTAACTTGTTGCCCCTGGTAACCTTTGAGGAGGTTTCATTGTGTGAGAGAGAGACAGAGAGAGAGAGAGTATTGCTCTTGGTCCATACATGTAACATCATTATTTTCATTGCCATGTAGTATTTTCTTTGCTTTTATTCGCCAATTTTTACATCACACCAAATCAAGGCACTGATTTCTTTATCTTTGTGGGTTTTCTCCTTTTCTTCTTTTCTTAAAAAAATTATTGGGTGCGCGAAGAACCTTAGAAGAGAACCATGAATGTGATTTTTGTAGGTGACCAAAGATGATTGCCCAATTATCTTCCACGACAACTTTATACTCACAGAAGAGGATGTAAGATTCTCTCTCTTTACTTTTTTTTTTCCATCCATAATCACATTTAAGTATTGTTTCTTAATCTTTTCTGTTAATTAATCTTTCTTTTTTGGCTTCTGATCATCCAGGGCGATATATCTGAGAAGCGTGTGACTGATCTTACGTTGGATGAATTCCTCTCTTATGGGCCCCAGAGAGAGTCTGGGAAGGTGGGAAAACCATTACTCAGAAAAACCAAGGATGGGACGGTGTTTCATTGGAATGTGGAAGTCGATGACCCTCTCTGCACTTTGGAAGAAGTATTTCAGGGGGTTGATTCGCATCTCGGGTTCAACATTGAGCTGAAATTTGATGACAGTCTTGTCTACCAAGAAGAACAGCTTACTCACATTCTCCAAGTAATTTTACAAGTGTGTACATTTCATCCCTATGAACTTCTAATCAAATTTATTTCTTCTTATTTTTTTAAAAAAAATTGTTCTTGTGAATATGGTTGTTCTTAATTTTAGTACATTATTGTCGGCAGGTGGTCTACAAGTACGCTAACGAAAGACCAATAATCTTCTCAAGCTTCCAACCTGATGCAGCACAATTGATAAGGAAATTGCAGGGCACTTACCCTGTAAGTGGATCTTCCATTCCTCCAAACTTATAATTATAACTTGGAAAGACTTAGAGTTAAGTAATTGACCTTTTGATTTCCTGAATTTTCAAACAGGTGTTTTTCCTTACAAATGGTGGATCAGAGATCTACAGTGATGTGAGGAGGAATTCTTTGGATGAGGCCATTAAGTTGTGCTTGGCAGGCGGCCTGCAAGGGATAGTATCTGAAGTTAAAGCCATCTTTAGAAATCCATCGTTGATTCCTAGAATAAAAGAATCCAATCTGGCACTCTTAACCTATGGTCAACTAAAGTAAGCATTTACTGACATTACTCTGATCGAGAAAAATTTCGGGTTTTGTTAGTTTGGTGTCACCAATCCAATTTTGTTTGTCTGCAGCAATGTTCCAGAGGCAGTATATATGCAGCATTTGATGGGAATCAATGGTGCTATTGTTGATTTGGTTCAAGAGATCACTGAAGCTGTTTCAGATTTCATTAACCCGGAGAAGACGGGAGATGAAAGCCTGTCTAATTCAGTAAGGGAGGGAAAGGCAAAGGTGGCAACAAAGCCAGAGTTCTCGCAGCGCGAGCTTTCGTTTTTGATGCGGCTCATACCTGAATTGGTGCAACATTAGTCAAGCAATGTTGTTGTTGCCACTAGTCTAAGCCTTTCTAGGTACTTACGTTGTTGTATAGAATTCTATCGTACTCGTATGCATCGAAGATGAGATCTCCTCCTACTCTTAATAGAATGAACACCACGGCTTTTGTATGCTGAGCCTCTTATTTTTTCCTCTCTTTCTGGGTATCATGGTCATAGTGTTCTAAAGCTGAAAAGGTGAGCATATTGGAGTGATGTGGATGGAGCTGTTAATAGTGGATTGATGATTTGAACAAATTATTTTTGATAGAGTTATCCAATACGGTCAATGTATTTTAGTTTGCTATTGGAATTGAGAGCCAAGAGAACTGTCATGCCCCGACGCGAAGGCTCGAGCCAAGCACGGGACAACCAGCTGTACATCTTTAGGGTTAACCCTATAGGATATGCAAGGGCAGCCTTTCGATTCATACACATATATGTCATTCCAAATCCAAGCAGTACTAGGAACATATAAACTAATGTATTTATTTAATAATCCACAATCACTAATAATAAGAATACATCAAATTATTCTAAAAAACACTAATCAAATATTTTCTAAACTCTAAGCTCCTCATTGTTAAGTTCTGCATCTGTAAAAAAGAAAAGAGATAATGAGTTTTACGGCCTAGTAAGCTTCCAAAATCTCTAGTAAGATCGTGCACAATTTAACAATGCTAAGATGCATTTATCAGCATAATTTTTTTTTCAAAATATGCCATGTATAACTATAAATCATACACTCTCTCTTATTATTTGATAACTATGGCAATCTATGAGCATATGCTAGTGATCAGAACCCATTGGCTAAGTCTGAAAGGAAACTAACTTTGAATCACATGATCACATTTAAGCTTATGATAGGCAAAGAGACTAGTTCTGAAAATAAAACACAAGATCTATTAGCATGTGCTAGCAATTAGCACCGATTGGCTAGGCCCGAAAGGATTAGCCCTACCAGTGACCAGCGCCCCCTAGCTAGGCCCGAAAGAAACTAATTTCTAATATATAGCCAAAGATCAGTCCTATTTGGCTAGACCTGAATTATAATCAAACTATAAACTTTTTCAAATTATCCATAACAACTAGTTTCTCGTAAACATACTTGTTTTTAACAACATAAAGTATCAACGAGAATTTTCACATCTTATTTCCAAAAATAAGAAGACTAATTCCTCTCATGCAAAATTAAAACACAAGTAATCATCTCTTTACAAATATTATGCAGTATCAAAACAGGGATATCATCTCCTATCAAAATTTTGAATTATGCAAATAATTCATTATTTTTGTAATCATTAATCTAAAATAATTTATGCTTAATCCATAATTTTTGAATTACCCTTTTTATCCATAATATTCATAATCATGCATATTTTCCAAAATTTTCAATTTTTAAATATTTAAATATTTTTCTCAATTTTTCATTCAACATCAATAAATATGAATTTTAAATTAATACATGCATGCATCAGAAAATCACCGAAAGTAGAGGAAACTTGTTGTCAAGATTTAATCAGATTTAAAAATCGTTCTAGTAGACTAATCACAAATTTTGATACATGGCCCAGTCGCTAGACTCAATGTACCTCTGCAATTATAGCTCTGATCAAAATAAATTATCCAGTTAGCCTTCAAATTAGTGAGAGACAAAGAGACTAAAGTATTCGGGTGGTCTGGTCGACTGTCAAGGAAAGGTCTAAATCTAGCTGTAATGTGGACCCGATCAGGAGATGGGTGCTTTTTTTGGGGGAAAATAATAAATAAGAAAAAAATATAGGAAGAAAAGAAAGAATCTAAAGGAGGAAGAAGAAGAAGAAAAGGAAGAGGAAGAGAGGGAAGAAGGAAAGGAAGAGGAAGAGAGGGAAGAAGGAAAGCTAGAGGAAGAGAGGGAAGAGTAGAAGGATGGTAGTCCAGCGGTGGCGCGAGGGAGCGGTAAGAGGGTGGGGAACTCACCGGCAAGCGACAGTGGCAGTGGATGAAATTAGCGGCAGCTATGCTCGGAGCATGGGAAAAACAGGGTAATCGGGGATTTTGAGGGAAAATGAGAGGGTTTTGGGGACGACGGAGCTCAGCTATGGCGACACGGCGAGGAAGAAAAGAGAAGAAATTTAGGCCGTCATGCATCATAACAAAAGCTTGATATTGTGAAAACAGTGAAAATGTTTGTTAAATCATTTAAAGTTCTTATTTCTCTTTATTCTGGTAGATAAAGACTGAAGCCCAAGTAAATATGATAGAAGAAGACACCCCTGGCACCACAGCAAATGCACTGAAAGGGCCAGGAGGAAATGATCAGACCTTCTATAGAATTACTGAAATTCGCAAGCAAGTTGGCTGGTTGATAATGGTGCACAGAGTCTTCCATGTTCCAAATCTCTCGTAGACAAAGATGTACTGAAGCTGTCCATCGCCCGATCCTTGATCGAAATGACAATGATCTAGGAATCATCTTCAATTCACACTGCTGACAACATGCCATGTTTCCCAAGGAAGGGGAGGTTTTGGCAATCTCAAGGGTGCAACTCGGTTCGGACGTGTATCTGCAGTTTAGACTCATATGCTGTGGACCCTGGACTTCAATCGGTTCTTAAGGAATTTGGTCTGAGCGGATCTCACGTAAGGCTGCAAATGGGTCGGGTCGATCCGAGATCCGACCCGACCCGATCCGTGTAGACCCGACCCGATCCGAATTTTAGGATCCGCGGGTCCGGGTTGGATCCTAAAATTGTGATCCGAATCATTTTGTGAGTCGAGTCTGGATTTACCGAACGGACCCGACCCGAATGGACCCGAAGAGAGAGGGGGGGGGGGATAGGATTCTCTCTCGATCTATTACACTGTTGATACCTCTGGTGTCTCGGTAGCTGGCTTTTTTTTTTTACCTTCTGTTTTCTGGTTTTTGTTTCTTTTAGCTTTTGTAGAGAGGAAGTGAGGGAACACTGAACTGAATATGGGTCGCGCCAGTTTTCTGCAATGGAAGTGGATTTTGGAATTTTTTTTGTCCTCGTGAGAGGGGAGCTGGGAGACACCAAGTTCCGTCCAATCAGTCATATAGATAAAAAATAGTGTGATATGAAATTTGGCTTGTAGACCGACTTAGTTAGTAAGTCATGGGTCATTTGTTCTGACTGGAGGTCAATTGCAAGTCATGGGTCACCCAGCACCTCATAATTATGATACGAACAAATTAGATTTGTCCAAATTTTTTCTAAAACACAAAAAAAAAATGGATCCGATCGGACCCGAACCCGACCCGGCTCGGATCCGGACCCGATCCGGATCCGACCCGGACCCGACCCGACCCGACCCGATCTTCAAATGGGTCGGGTCTGGGTCCAAAATTAGGACCCGAACAAAAATTCGGATCGGGTCGGGGTCACTTAGGACCCGATCCAACCCATTTGCACCCTAATCACGCATGCATATTGCAGAACAGCTCTAGGTTCGGCAATATGGGCAAGTCCAATTGGGTTCTGATCAGTTTGGATTCAAATTGGTTAAAAATTGCTCAATCTGAAATCCTATTTGATTGTCTCAGAAAATAAAAACCATTAATTAGGTGACTTTTGTAAGCATGGGTTGGATTTTAGCCAACCTGCCTAACATAGAGGAAAATAATAATAATAACAAATGAATTATATTTGTGAAAAAATAAGATTTTAAGAAGGAAGAATCCAGCTATCATTTGGTTAGTTGGTTGGCACCTCTCTCTCCTTTGCCAGTGGCCAATTATTGAAGGGTTAAAGACCTAACTGATTCCAGCCCAACAGAAATGACTTAATTGGACATGAAAGTTTTAGATCAGAAGTTCAGATCAAGTCAAGTCCCTTCTTTTTGATTCAACCAGTTAAATGGATTGGGCTTGCAAAGCAAAAGGGATGGATGTAGGACAATCTCATAGCTGAAGCCAATCCATGTTGAACCTGTAATAAGATAAACCCTTGGGTCCTCATTTTGAGTGATGTTAAACCTGTAATAAGATAATCCCTTGGGTCCTTATTTTTGAGTGAGAGAGAGAAAGAGACAGAGTAACACGTTCTACAGATGATCACCGCTTGTTGGGTCCTCGTGGAAAGCATGGGGCTTTTATTTAGGTGGGTGGAGGCCTAATAATTAAAGTGTATTGGCTATCGAAACGCATGGTGGCCCAATAATTCAGCTTTAGAGGGACAACCCAAGTATCTCTTTTTCATCCTTCTTTACAAAAGAAAAGCCTCTACGATTCAGCCATTGAGCGACAACCAGGTATAAAATGATTGAATGTGACTTTTCACACTACTTTGAGGCAAAAGAAACCTCCGATTTTAGTGTACTCTGACCCACAAACCATCCATAGTGGATTAGTTTCTAGATGTGCCCCGAAGTGTGCAGCCACCGAGAGGACTCATGGCAGACTCTTTTGAAATGATTAAGATGCAATGTTTTATGTCAATGACATGCGACTAAATGATGGACTATGGTGCATGATTGCTACTCTCACTTCTAATATTGCTCGATTATATGTTGCAGTCATAAAGTATTGCAACATAACATAATATTAGAAGTGGTAGTTGCTATTGTATTGAAGGCTATTGAATGTTAGGCTCTCACGAGTTACTCTTGTTAAAAGTATACTCTAAAAGCCAATTTGGCAGACGCATTATAATTATTCTAGGACATAAAATTTGTACTTAACCTTTTTTTATTGATTAATAAGATTGGCCAATTTGTTCATTCATGTTGTTATGTGTCCATGAATCGTCCTAGAAATTAATAAGATGATAACACATATTCTCAAGAATTGAGAATTTAAGACGTCTATTATTAGGTAGTTAATTTCTGAATTGCTTATGAGCGATGGATCATCACGAAGGATGGTGATCGATCTGATAAGATTAGTGCACAGATCACTTTTCTTGTTGGACGAGTCTTGAGTTTACAGTGTAGGGATACTGGAGTGATTGTGTAAGTGCTTGTTAGAGAACAAGGATACTGAGCGTGACTAAAGCAAGAAGTCACTTGAATGTCTATCCACTCGTTAGTGACTTACTTGATGCTGTAGTTTTATGGCTAGTACTTAGACCTGCGATGCCTCAACTAATCACGGTGAGGTTGCTGTAGTTTGACGAGCACATAAATATGGGCCCTAAGGGTCCTTGTGGTGCAAATTAGTTGTAGTAGGTTCACCGTCGGATTAGGGTTGCATCTAGATGGGATTTATCGATCTTGATATTTAGAGTGATTCTATGTGATTTATGAGACTAAGTTCGAAAGACCTTGACCAGGGCAGTTTTGAAAAAAGAGTTTTTCAATCTCGAACTTGAGTCAAATATATTTGACATACGACAGACGATGAGGTTTGACGAATTATCCATAATCTTCATCTTGTCGGAATCCACGATAGAGGTATTGTATCATACGCTAACTGCACTTAGAGGTTCATCTATTCCGTTTTGCTGGGTTGCCACTATATGCTGCTAGATGTTACTAGTGGATTGTGGGACTCAAATGCATTCACTTGATGATCAGTGAACCTTGAAGAGAAGAGTTGAAATTGTTTTAACCCATTGAAAGGAGTTTTAATGATATTGTGATGGAGATCATAATATATCTCACTACCAAACAGAATATAACTTTTAAGGTCACACATATTAGAGGTTTTGGTCGTTCCGACGGTTGGATTACAATTTAGAATCGCAATAGATCTTAATTGTCAATTTGATTGATAATTGGTCTAACTCACTAAGAGTTAGTGAGTTAAAGAAGAAGGATTTGCAATTGGATTACAATTTTGATTGATTCAATTGGGCTTAATCAATTAGAACATCTTATTAAATAAAGAACTTAATTCATGAAGTCCAATTTGGATCCTAATTGGATTAGGATTCATATGAATCAAATTGGAGGACACATTGGGTCCTAATTGGATTAGGATTAAATCAAACAAGATGGATCACATGTTTTTTAATTAGATTAGGAAATTATAGCATGGAAGGAAGGGTTTTTCATGCATGTGAAAGGGAAATAAGGGAGGGGCGTGCGCCCCTCCTCTTTCATCCGCACCAAAGAAAGGAGGGGCATCCACCCCTCCTTTCCTTGTTTGACTCCACATGCCACAAGGGAGGAGCATCCGCCCCTCCTCTTTCTCCTCTTTTCCCTGGATTGCCATAAGGCGCAAGGAGAGCCCTTGATTCTCTCCAATCCTTTTTAAGTAAGGGGTGTGGAAGAATTAAGTAAGGGGTGCAAGAAGTAAGTAAGGGGTGTCGTAGAATTTGGAGGGATGAATTAAGGAGTGATTTCTCATTGAAATTATTCCTTATTTAGATAGGCATGAGATGCCTATAAAAGAAGAGGTGGCGTGAGGGCTTAGGAGGATTGGATGTGTATCAATTTCGGCCGCCCACCCCCTTCCTCCTATCCTTTCAAGCGTGAACAAGAAAAAGGGAAGAGAAGCAGCGCCATCTTCTTCCTCTTCGACCTTCTTCTTCCTCCTTCTTTTTCCTCTCAAAATAATCAAGGAGTTGATTGAAAAAGAGAAAAAATTAGCCATCAAAAGAGGATCTCTGCAAGAGAGCTAGCACCCCGGTGAGTTCAAGGTTCTTGGAGTGATCTTCCTCATGTGGATACACGTAGAGGCCAGATGCTTGTACGGCTTCAAGCGAACCAAATACAGTAATCATCAGATAGCAGTAAAAATCTACCCACTCAAAGGTAAAGATATGATCTTTATAATTCCTACTAGTAGATCTGAAATTAATCAAGTTAGTAATTTTAATTTTTCCTTAAGATTTCATAATTTTTTGAGTTAGAGAACTCAGATTTTTTTTGAAATCTACATTCCCAAGGATGTTCATGAGATGAATGACCCCGCGTGTGTCTTTCCACTGTGATCGTCGCAACGCGTGCGGGGGTAACCCGACAGTGGTATTAGAGCCGTATTTTTAGAATTAAGATTAAGATTAATAGGCTTGATTAGGATTTAATTAAGATCTGAAATTTTTATATGCTTGCTGAAATTTTTGTTTGCTGAAATTTCAGAATTCAGTATGCTGTTTTTTATTTTAAAATCCTAATCTTGCATGATTAATTTTAATTATAATGAGATTGCAATAATTGAAATCATATCTTGCATGATCAAAATTTCAGTTGATAGCATATTTAATTAAAATTTTTAGATCTAAGATTATATGCATAAGATGCATAAGGTATGATCAAATTATGAATTCATGATCATAAAAGGATATTTGTTCATGCTTATGCTTAAAAGAAAACTAATATATGCATGAGATGTATATATATGTTAAGCAATATTTTACATGATATGTGAATAAAAACCTAAATAGGTTAGGTCATTTACATAAAATGTAAACTTGAATAAATATGTCATTTACATAAGATGTAAACACATAACATACGAAAGGAGTTTCATATTCGCATAAGATGTGAAAAAGGCCTAAACAATTATGACATTTACATAAGATGTAAACCTTAATCGAGACCTAAAACCTCCTCAATCAGTCGAGAGTGAACGATACATTGAGTTAGCCATATTTGATTAATTGATCTAATTGGTATCTAGGAAAGCATTGAAGGTGGTTACTTAATTAGGACTTTACTCTCTGAGTAAGGGGGCCTCCCACCTGCTTACCTGGCTAATTGATCGATTATCTCCTATGAAAAGCTCAAAGTTAGAATTACTAAGACTAGATTACCTAATATTAAGTCTAGAGGTCTTCCACCGTAGTAGAGTTGCTAAGATTTTTCCGGCGTTAATTTGTCTTGGCTGAACATAGTGGGCATGTTGCATCGGAGGACTGGACCTCTTAATGCATGAGATGTTGTAGGGATAAAGGTGGAGTTGGAGACCAATAACTGAAAGAGTAGATGCCCTATAAGCCAATCATTTGATGGGTTTCTCTTTGTAATCCTCCAAATCATGTACTTTGACACTCGATATATATCAATAAAGGCATTGTGTTTCATCATTTGCTGCTTATCTATTTTATTATTGGATGATGAACCCCATAAATTAGGACATTGATTTTAGGGTTATGATGAGATTATACCAGTGAGACCTAAAATCCTAAAATCCTAATTTAGAATATTCCCAGTCAAATTGGTATATTGAGTCGGGGATCAATATTACCGGAAAGACTGGCACATCTTATGTATGCTCAATGTAGAGGGTGATTGATCTCACAATCACTTGTGTGAGACACTAATACAAAGATGTGGGTGCTCATTAGAGGAATGAGTTCACTGAAATGACCAGCCATGAGAACATCTTATGGATTCTTACTTAATTATCAAAAGATGGTTCTCATAGTGGGAGTTGTGCAAGTGATCCTTAGACCTGAGATCACCATGGTACCTTGTGCACTTGAAGCTATATTTTGGTTTACCCTCATTCACGACATTGCGTTGTGTACGGGGTATTCTGGATATGGTGGATTTTGTACGAAGGTTGTGAGTAGGTCAACAAGGAATCAGTCACTTCTAGTAAGAGAAGGTAACATCCTACTTACTCTAATCTTATGATGATTCACGAAGCCTTTGATCAAAGCAAAATGAATATTAGAAAGAGTTTCTAATGTTTCATTGTTTGAATTATCATATAAAAGATTGAGAGAGACATGAATAAGTGATTGAGTTTGATATTGATCCATACTCGAGCACTTATTCAGGATGTAGTATGACTGAGGGATTGAATTGCACAGTAACTTTCCACTGAAGGGTATGTTTGGATTTGTCCAATACATTCCTCATCTTCCGGGTAGACATGATACGTTGCTAGACGTCAATCATGTCTTGTGGGTTGATCGGATCAAAGAGTTTGATTAGATCAAAGCATCAGAAAGGTTCTGATTGCTAAGTCAGGTTTAGCACTAAATTGAACCTAAATTGGATTAGAGGTATTCTAATCAGGTTAGGTCAACTTGCACCTGCACCTACTGCTGGCTAAGATAAGGAACCCAATGGGTCACACACAAGGGAATTGATCAAGGGTCTAATTGGATTAGATCATGTTTGCAAGATGAACATGCTAGCACGTGTTGCAAACCCTAGCTCCTGATTCAAATTAAATTCGAATATGATTCTTAGATTTGGTTGATCTAATATGATTAGATCATGACCTAATATGGGTTAGCCAAGAGTTGAAACCCATTTGGCTTTAATTAGACCTGATTTGATTAGGTTTAATGTTTTCTTTAAGTTGGTTAAACCCAATTGGATTGGGTTTGATAGGGCCTTCACTTCTGGACCATTGGATCGCTTCCTGGATGAAGGATCTGGTCCACTGGTTGGCGCCTTCATCTGGACCATTGGATGGCTTCCTGGATGAAGGATCTGGTCCACTGGTTAACGCCTGAATCTGGACCACTGGATGGCTCTCTGGATGAAAGATCTGGACCGTTGCTCAGCGCCTGAATCTGGACCACTGGATGGCTCTCTGGATGAAAGATCTGGACCGTTGCTCAGCGCCTGAATCTGGACCATCGGTGATGGCATCTTACTTCTGGACCATTGGATGGCACCCTGGATGATGATGTCTTGATCTGGACCATTAGATGGCACCTAGATCTGGACCATTGGCTTTGGTTCACTGCATTTGGGCCCTTGGATCATCAGGATTTAAGAGGGAGATGTGAGAAAGAAGTTGATACACCCTTCTCCTTAGCACCCCATCATGATGGGATGCATCTCTTGGTACATGCCTCATCATGATGAGGTGTGTGGATGGGATGCATCCCTTTATGATGCATCCCTCCATCTCTTATAAATAGGAGGTGCCTTGGGGTTCTAAATATCATCCAAAAAAAAGGCCTCTCCTTCTCTCTCCCTTATCCCTTCTTTCTTACAAGCCTCTCTCTTTTGTCCTAACCCAAGACAAGAGGGTCTTCTTTAGGACAAAAAGGCTAGTGAATGTTTTAGAGGTAGAAAGGAAGAAGTGAAGGAAAATCAGCCAATTAAATCCTTTGGAAGGATTGAACAATTAGAATCAAGTTTTGGTGGAGCTAGAGTCTTGAACCCATTCCTGTGTGGATCAACATCGGAGGGTGAACATTTGGGCACCTTAGGACATCTTCAGACATATTGGATATAGCGTGATAGGTATTCTTCTATACCAAGATTATATTTTCTACATTATTTGGTTATACTATTAAGGTGATCTTGGCTTATTAGGGTTTCATATAATGGGTTTTATAAGAAAATTTTATAATCCCGTATCTTTCGCTGCGCCCTAGGGCACTGGGAAACCCTAACAATAACTGTTATGTGAGGAGCCAATAACGACTTTACTTCTGCGAAAATTATGGTGGATTTGACTTAAATGGTTCCAAACACGAGTAAAACTCAACTTAAAATCCTTGAACCATTTTCTAAGGCATTCTTTCAAGTTTAAAAGTATTTTACCTGAAACACTCACTTGAATTTATTAGTACAATATGAAATATACTCAAGTGTTTTGGGCTCATCAAATTCAAATAGGAGATCAACAATCACTCAGCACAGGACGATTCAGATGAACACAATCTAGAAGCAAATGAGGGTGAGTCTGAACAGGAGGATGAGTCAGAGAACGACGATGTCCACATTACAGGTGATGAGGTGGGGCCACTCATAGTGATTCACCATGTCATGGTCGCACCTAAGCAACCTATTCAGGACAATTGGTTGAGGCGAAGCACTTTCTTGACTATAGGTACTGCAGGGGGATGTAGATGTTCTATCCTGATTAATAATGGCAGTACTGAAAGCTTCATATCTCAACACATGGTTGATAAACTAAAGATACCTACATAAAAGATTCATAAACCATATAAGGTATCTTGGTTTAAGGAGGGAGTTGAGGTTCCAGTTAGCCACAGGTGTCTAATAGACTTTTTCATTACGAAATGATACCAAGATAAGGTATGGTGTGACGTTATACCTATGGAGGTGTGTCACATGTTGTTAGGTAGTTCTTGGTATTACGATAGGAAGACCAACATGATAGAGAAAATAAAACATATTCCTTTGTGAAAGACAAAATGAATCTCACACTCTATCCACAAAAGGAATTGCATGGGTATAACACGAAAAATTTTGTGAAAGATAGAGGCAAAGAACGTACTCAAAGGGCCTTGATTCTAAATTCAAAATATTTCTGGCCTAAGATGAGAGACGACATCATTAGATATGTGTGAAGATGTCAACATTGTCAGCAAGAAAAAGAAAGGGTCCAGAATACAGGCTTGTACACCCTGTTGCCTATCCCTAGTGGCCCTTGGAAGGATGTTACCATGGACTTCATTGTAGGACTACCCATGACTGCTCGGAAGGTTGATTCGATTTTTGTTGTGGTGGACCAATTTTCAAAAATGGCACATTTCATTCCATGTAGGAAAACATTTTTTTATATAGCACATTTATTTTTTAAAAAAATTGTTAGACTGCATAGTATTCCAAGATCATTCACATCTAATAAGGACACAAATTTACTAGTTATTTTTGAAAAACTCTTTGGAGCAAATTTGGAACAAAATTAAACTTCAACAGTGCTTATCATCCCCAAACAGATGGTCAGACAGAGGTAGTGAACCATGCACTCAGTAACATGCTTAGATGTTTAGTTAGTGAGCGTCCTACTCAGTAAGATTTGGTTTTAGCACAGGCTGAATTTGTTAGAAAAAGAGTGGAAAATCGCTTCACCGTAGAGCAGTAGGCGACTGTAAATCTATCTTTCAAACAATTATTGCCTCCCTCTAGTTTGCAATAGGGATAACCACAGCAATATTGTTTTCAGGATACAAGACTGCTCTGTTTTGAATTACAGATTGCAAAAAACTGGAATTCGAACTGAACCAGAGATCAAAGTAACAGCAAATAGATAGAAAATAATGATAATATCTCTCCTGTTTTGAATGAGAAGGGTGTCTTTTATGGAGTGTGAAAGGTTGTGAAAACTACCTGGCACCTTTTGGAGTGAAACTGCATTTATGCAGTTATAGTTGTAACTGCCTTTCACCTATTGCGGCACCCAACTGGTAGTATATTCATTTCAAGCAAATCTTATTTTAAAATCACAAAAATCCAACAATCCCCCACTTATTTTAAAATAAATTAGCTGTTACACAGGATGTTGGTACATAAATGAAAGTACTTTTAGAGTTTGAACTTCCACGTAGAGCAAAACTCTCAAAGTTACATCAGTATGCTAGTATACATGAAGTCCTTGAACTAACGTACTTTATGATACAACCGGAGAATCTGCACATACCAACACATAATCTCTATTGTTCTTCTCAGCCGCGCGTTGATGACCATGCACGTTATCCCGACTTCATGAGTGCTATAGGTGGTTGACCAAACCCCGACAAAAGCGGCCTGACTTTACACTCACATAGGTGAGTTCTTCTAGGTGTTCCTGTAGATAATTACACCTTGTATGCGAACCCATTAAGAGTTAAACTCAACCTTTCCATTTCATTACAGGATTAGCACTTACCATTCATTTCTGCATGGGTCTTCAAGAAGTGCTACAACTATCACCCTCAAGACCTGTTCTTACCCTTTGAACCCAGAGCATAGGTAGGGTTGCCATCTTTTGGTGGTCTTATTCTAATGGTCGTAGACCCATTTCAAAACAAGTTTTGCGAATCAGATCCTTGTTTAGGCCTTTTGTTAAAGGATCTGCCAAGTTCGTGCACGATTTAACGTAGTCCACTGTGATTATTTCTTCTTCTAATAATTGTCTTATAGTATTGTGTCTAAGACTTATGTGTCTTGACTTTCCATTATAAGACTTGCTATATATCCTTGATAATGTGGCTTGACTATCACAATGTATTGAAATTGGAGGCATCGGACTTGGCCATATTAGCAAGTCTATTAAAAGGTTTCTCAACCACTCAGCCTCTTTTCCAGCTGCTCCCAAAGCCACTAACTCGGACTCCATAGTAGAGTGAGTTATGCAATTTTGTTTCTTGGATCCTCAAGAAATAGCAGCTCCACCAAGAGTGAATATCCATCCACTTGTAGATTTAGATCCATCATCTACGCAATTCCAGTTAGCATCACTATATCCTTCTATTACAGAAGGACTTCCTCCATAGTACAGTGCGTAGGATCTAGTTCCTTTCAAATAACCCAACTCAATGGAAATTGCTTTCCAATGCTCAATGCTTGGATAGCTTGTGTATCTACTCAATTTGCCAACGGCAAATGCTATGTCTGGCCTAGTACAATGCATTGCATATATTAAACTTCCAATTACTCTTGAGTATTCAAGTTGAGATACACATCGATCTTTATTCATCTCAAGCTTCAAATTGGGATTATAAGGAACTCTCGAAACTTTATCAAACAAATAAGAAAATTTGCTCAGAACTTTATCAATGTAATGACATTGAGATATTGCATATGCCCCATCAATTTGGTGTATTTTAATACCAAGAATAGTATTTGCAATACCCATATCTTTCATATCAAAATGTGATGACAAAAAATCTTTAGTGATTTTAATGCACGAATCACTCTTGCTAAAAATTAGCATGTCATCCACATACAAGCATATTATCACAATATTATTAACAACCATCTTAGAATAGATGCACTTATCTGATTCATTTAGTTGAAAACCATTGGATAATACAATATTGTCGAACCTTTCATGCCACTGCTTAGGAGCTTGCTTTAGACCATACAATGATCTAATTTGTTTGCATACTTTCTTTTCTTGACCAGGTATTATGAAACCTTCTGATTGTTCCATATATACTTCTTCCAAAATTCCATTTAGAAATGTTGTTTTTACGTCCATTTGATGGACTTTGAAGTCACATATGGAAGCTAATGAAATAAGAGTTCTAATAGAAGATATCCTAGCCACAGGAGCATAGGTATCAAAATAATCAATGCCCTTTGATTGTCTAAACCCTTTGGCTACCAATCTAGCCTTATACTTGTCAATGGATCCATCAGGTCTTAACTTTTTTTTTAAAAATCCATTTACATCCAATAGGTTTAAAACCTGAAGGTAAGTCTACTAGCTTCCATGTATTATTTGACAGAATAGACTCCATTTCATCATTAATAGCTTCCTTCCAAAAGTTAGCATCTCTTGATTTTATTGCCTCATCAAATGTAGTAGGATCATTTTCCATATTACAACAAACACCATATTCATTCAAAATACAATCAGATCTACCTTCTACAAGATATGTAATAAAATCAGGACCAAAACTCTTTGCTTTTTTAATTCTCTTGGACTTTCTGATTTCCAAGTTCTCATCATTCTCCAAAGCATCATTTCCTAAAGAAATTTCTTTAATATATAAATCTAGATCTAAAGATTTAGACACTTTGAGGACATATTTTCAAAAAATTCAGCATCTCTAGATTCAATAATAGTATTTGAGTCCATATCTAGAAAACGATATGCTTTGCTATTTAAGGCATATCCTAAAAAAGCACATTTAGTAGTTCTTGGTCCTAATTTTGATCTTTTAAGATCCGGCAACCTAACATAGGCTAGGCACCCCCACAATTTAAAATAACCCAAATTTGGTTTTCGTTTAAACCAAAATTCGTAAGGTGATTTTAAACTTTTCTTAGAAGGTATTCTATTTAGGATATGTGTGGCTGACAGAATTGCCTCACCCCAAAGATCATTAGGTAAACCAGAATGGTCTAACATGGCATTGACCATATCCATTAGGGTCCTATTCTTTCGTTCAGCCACACCATTCTGTTGTGGTGTATATGGGGCTGTCCTTTGATGCAAGATACCATTATGTTCACAAAATGTATCAAATTCATTATTAAAGTATTCCCCCCCTCTATCACTTCTTAACATTTTAATTTTGCATTCAAGGAGGTTCTCAACTTCTGTTTTGTACAACTTAAACTTATCCAATGCTTCATCTTTTGTTCTAAGCAAATAAACATAAGCATATTTCGAAAGGTCATCAATGAAAGTGATAAAATATCTTTTACCACCTCTTGTCAATTTGTTATTCAAATCACATACATCTGAATGTACTAATTCAAGTAAATTTGAGGAAATTCGATTTACATTTGGAAAAGATTTTCTGGTTAATTTGGTTTTAACACAAGTTTCACACTTGCTTTTGTCATTTTGCAAATTAGAAGGCAACAAATCCAATTTAATCATACGTTGCACAGAATCATAATTCACATGACCTAGTCTAGCATGCCATAATGATAAAGACTCAACAATATAAGCAGAAATATTTTCATTAATCAAATTCAGTTTGAACATACCATTGTCAGCATATCCTTTGCCAACAAACACACCCTTCTTACTAAGTACAAACTTATCAGACTCAAAAATAAGTTTAAAACCATACTTTGACAAAAGACCACCAGACACTAAGTTCTTTCTAATTTCTGGGGCATGATACACATCCTGCAGAGTTACAATTTTGCCTGAAGTGAGCTTCAATTCTACAGTCCCTTTTCCAACTACTTTCGCAGTGGAAGAATTTCCCATATAGAGTGCAATCTCGTCTCTCATTTTCTCATACTTCTTGAAGAGATTTTTGTCTCCACAGATGTGACGAGTTGCACCTGTATCCACCCACCAACCAGTTTGGTTGACCACCATGTTTACTTCGGACACTACAGCAACAAGTTTTTCTTCAACATTGTTGGCTTGCTCCTTTTTCTTGAGAAGTCTACACTCATGTTTGAAGTGTCCTTGCTTCTTGCAGTAATGACATTTTCCTTTTCTAAAATTGCTCCTTTTATTCTTCCCTTTGGAAGAATTCTGCAACCGTGGTTCTTTACCCTTCTGGTTGTATGTTTCAACAACATGAGCAGACTTTGTCATTTCTGCATTCTCCTCAAGTTTGTCCCGAAGTCTCGACTCTTCTTCAATTCGAAGTTGCCTTTGAAGAGTCTCAAGAGTGTAATTGTCACTCTTTCTCTTAAGAGACTAGCAGTAGTCTTTCCAACTTGGTGGTAACTTGGCAATAATTGCACCCACTTGGAGTTTTTCATCAACAGGGATGCCCTCAGATTTCATTTGTTGAACAATAAGTTGTAAGTCATGAACTTGGTTTAGTATAGGCATATTGTCAAACATTTTGAAATCAAAATAACTACTTACAAGGTAGCTTTTGTTGCCAGAATCCTCTGTTTTGTACTTAGTCTCCAACACCTCCCATATCTCCTTGGCAGACTTCATTGGTGCATACATATCAAACAAGGAATCAGTGAGGGAATTGAGGATATTACCACGGTAGAAGAAATTATCCTCATCCCATTTCCTTTTAACTGCAAGTTGCTCTTCTGTGGGGTTTTCTGTAGGAACTATAGGACATGGGTTCTCTAGAACATATTTAACCTTCAATGTGGTCAAAATAAATTCCATCTTCTCCTTCCATCTATTGTAGTTGTTACCATCAAAACGATCCAGTTTGGATAAGTCTTGTGGTACAACATTCAAAGATGTGATTGCTGAACTTGAGGAAGCCATCGAACTCAAATAATTGTTTGAAATATTGTTAGAGAAAGAGTGGAAAATGGCTTCACCGTAGAGCAGTAGGCGACTGTAAATCTATCTTTCAAATAATTATTGCCTCCCTCTAGTTTGCAATAGGGATAACCACAGCAATATTGTTTTCAGGATACAAGACTACTCTGTTTTGAATTACAGATTGCAAAAAACTGGAATTCGAACTGAACCAGAGATCAAAGTAACAGCAAATAGATAGAAAATAATGATAATATCTCTCCTGTTTTGAATGAGAAGGGTGTCTTTTATGGAGTGTGAAAGGTTGTGAAAACTACCTGGCACCTCTTGGAGTGAAACTGCATTTATGTAGTTATAGTTGTAACTGCCTTTCACCTATTGCGGCACCCAACTGGTAGTATATTCATTTCAAGCAAATCTTATTTTAAAATAACAAAAATCCAACAGAATTCACATACAACAATTCTATAAATCATACTACTGGTAAGTCTCCATTTAAAATTATTTATGGTTTTTCTATTCCACATATATTTGATCATGCTTCCATTCCCTATCATCGTTTGATAAGTGCCAAAGCAGAAGACAACATTGAGCAGGTCCGTCACATCCAACGAGAAATTCATCAGTGCTTGCTTGACTCCAGTGCCAGGTATAAGGATGATGCTGACCGTCATCACAGGGAGGTCACTTTGCAGAGGGCGATCTGGTGATGGCCTATTTCAGAAGAGAGAAATTTTCATTGGACAGTTACAGCAAGCTCAGTCCGTAAAAGTATAGTCCATGCCGCATACGTCGAAAGCTGGAGGAGAACGCTTATTTATTGAAGCTTCCAGACAACGTCCAGACTTCCCCAATTTTTAATGTTGTCGACCTGTACCAGTTCCATGGAGATCCACCAGAGAAGGTTGCAATTCCAGATCTACCTCGCACCATCTCAAAGTCTAGTTTTCATGAGGGGATTGAGGATATTCTTGACGTGCGAGTAGTAGACACTAAGCATGGATTGTACCGCAAATTTTTTGTGCGTTGGCACGGAAAACCTATATCAGACAGTTTATGGATCAGCAAGAGCAAGTTGAGGCACCAGAGACCCAATTTGTTGCAGCATATGCTGGAGGCCTACTCGTCAGGAGTCGAGTTCTTCCCAGCTGGGGGGAACTGATGTAGTCTCCGGACTCTATCTTATACATAGTTTATGTTTCTTGTTGTTTCTGTGTTTTTCATCCAAAACCATGTTTAGGCTTGGATTTTCAGTCAAGTCATGTACTAGTACTGCCAAATAAAAAGGATCTACCTAGCTGTGACAGGAAGCCTAACCCAATCCCAAACCACCACACTTAATTGTTTAAGCCTTAGCCTTTCTTCAATGCCCACGGTCATCACTCATCTCTAGGAACGGAGGAGGATGGATGATAATCTTGAAAATAAAATTGTGCATGTTGAATGTATGGAAGAAGGGAGGAAGGAAGTTAGAAAAGAAAAAAAAAGAAAGAAAAAAAGAAAAAAAAAGAGAGAAAAAAATATTGTTCATGTGAATAGTAACCCGACCTATTACCGTTCACCTGACCCGGTTACTATTCATGAAACAGTAACTCGACCTATAAAAAGAGGACAACAGCCAAAAAAAAGTTGGAGGAAAAAAAACCCTAAAAAGGTGAGAGCTACCATGGGCGAAGCTCTGAGAAACTCTTTTTTCTTCCTCTTTCATCCTGCTTCTTAACCTATTTCTTCTTGGAGCCACCTTCTGGACCCCATCATCCTTCATCTCGATACCTTGTTGTAGCGCAGCCTGAAGATTTTCATTGGATTGGAGAGACCAAACTCGCAGAGGTAATTATCCGACGAGTTCTATCACCATCTTTGCCCAACCATTGTTTCTTCATCCATCAATCATTCTCCACCCATCATCATTACCATCATTGCCATCTATCACATCCTTGGAATCCGAGTTTACTAGCAGTTTTTTCTTTTTGTTCTGTTGTGGTTATTTCAGTTTGCTGCACTAGTGATATTTTATTGATTAGGCTTCATTAATAAGATATCTATCATGTTCTGTTTTGCATTTACATACCTCTATGATGATCTTTTGGGATGATGAGTATTTGCTGAAGTATCTAATCAATCACACCATAATTAATTATTATGAAATAAAACTACACCTATAGTAATTGATTATAGGTTGCACCAGATTTAGACTTGGTTTTTTGCCAGTCCACAATTCATATGGAGTGTTAGGTACTAACTTAGTGGGTATCTTATTTAATATATAAACAGTTGTCTCCAAGGCATAACCCCAAAAGACACAGGTAATTCTAACATGCTCATCATCGAACGAACCATATCTAATAGGGTCCTATTCCTTCTTTCTGCAACACCATTTAATTATAGTGTGACGGGGGGAGTAAATTGTGAGATGATGCCCTTTTCTCTGAGATGAGTCTGAAACTCAATTGAGAAGTATTCACCTCCCCTGTCAGAGCAGAGTACTTTGATACTCCTTTCCAATTGGTTCTCAACATCATTCTGAAATTCTTTAAACTTTTAAAAGGATTCAAACTTATGCTTCATCAGATACATGTAACCATATCTAGAATAATCATCAATGAATGTGATGAAATATGAGAAATCACCTCTGGCTATATGGTTAAATGGACCACATACATCAGTGTGTTGTGGCTCTAGCTACATTCCCTGTGAAGGGCCTCTTGGTCATCTTTCCTTGAAAACAAGATTCACATTCTGGATAAGGCTCAACTTTTGAAAGTTTCAAAGGCCTATCCTTGACTAATCTATTGATCCTATCAAGATTAGCATGACCAAGCCTTAGATGCCACATGTAAGTAGGATTCACATCCCTCTTTCTTTTAAGGTTTTTCACACTGGTACCTGCATCTTCCTCGACACAATTAACAGAGTCTACTACATGATTTAGAATATAAAGACTATTCACAATATCACCAGAAGCCACAAAATGATTTTGAGATTTAATGACAAGCTTTGAATTAAAAGTCAATGAATAACCATACAAACCAAGTTTTGAAACAAAAATCCAATTTCTACGAACATTTGGAACATAAAGACAATGTTCTGAAACTAAGATCCTATTCTGAAGTAGACTCAAATAAAAAGTTTCGATGGCGGTCGCTGCAATAGTTGCACCCATCCCCATCCTCAGAGTCACTTCCCCATCATTTAGTCTTTGGGTTTCCTTGAACCCCTGCAACATTTTGCAAATGTGTGAGGTAGTGCCAGAGTCCACACACCAAGAATTAATTGGACCATCCAATAAATTAATTTCAAAGCATACCTTCAGAAGGTTTCTTGTTCTTCAAAGAAGCAAGATAAGTGCAGCAGTTTTTCTTCCAGTGTCCTAGCTTGCCACAATGGAAACAATTTCATTTTGGCTTCTTCTCTGTATTGCCCTTATCATGTTCCTTAGTCTCCCTGGTTAGAGGACCAGCCTGAGACCTTCCTCTTCTTGTTGAACCTCTTGCCCTTAGGATGAAATGGCTTGGTTTCTAGAGGAGGATACTGATTTATCAAATAATTTCTCTTTCTTAATCAGATCCTCTGCTGCTTGCAACATGGTGAGTAGCTCGGACATAGTTAAACTCATCTTGTTCATATTGTAATTAAGTATGAATAGATTATAATTTTCAGGCAGAGATGAAAGGATCGCATCTACCTTGGTCTCACCATCTATATTTGCACCCAGAGTCTTTAGTTCGTCAATGTAAGAAATCATCTTCAGGACATGATCCCAAATTGGAGTACCTTCCACCATTTTGGTGGTCGTCAACAATTTTATTGTTTGGTGGCATGCAAATTTGTTTTACTCTTCAAATATTTTTTGAAGATACATAAGCATATCCCTTGCTGTAGGTATACCCTCGTGTTGACCCCCTAATGGATTTTGATGAATACAAAACACTAGAGTATAATTCCCTGTGTATTAACAATTTATTTGAGAATTTCAGGTGTTTATCTAAAAATATTGGTAAGAAATGTCTAGGCATGTACGCATATTTTTTAAGAATTTTTTGAAGAATTTTTAAGATGAAGAAAACATATCAGGGACAGCCGAGACGTCTCCGAGTTGTCCCAGAGACGTCTCTGGCACGAACAGGAAGAATTGGCACGTCTGGAGGCGTCCCCGGCACCTGGCGAGGCGTCTCGCAGGGTCGGAGTCGACTCCTGACTCTGCGGAGTCGACTCTCTCAGAGACGGCAGAAAGGCCGATTTCAAGGGATGCGCGCGAGTCGTCTCCGAAGGACGCGGAGTCGTCCCCACGAGTAAAAAGCGAACTTTCCGAGTCGTCCCCAGAGAGCGCGGAGTCGACTCTCTCAGGGGATTCCAGAGGACGTGTTTTTCATTGATAAAATGGCGGAGTCGTCCCCGACGTCGCGGAGTCGTCCCCATGCATAAAGCACAAACATCCCGAGATGTCCCCGTAAAAGTGCCGAGCCGACTCTCTCAGAATAACAGAAAAACAAGCATTCAAGCGGTTCTTCTTCAGAGACGTCCCCGTAAAGCGCCGAATCGACTCCAAACAACGCCAAAAGAAATTTTATACAGCCGAGACGTCTCGCATTGAAGCGGAGACGTCTCCGGAGCGCCTGGAACACGACTGACACACTTTTGCAGGTAAATTTGAATTTCAAACGGTCATATTTTTGTGTCTAACGGATCTATTGCTTTTTGGGCTATAAAAGGGAGCTTTTAAGTGCCTTCCAACAACTTCTCACCAACCAAACACAAGATCATTCAAGAGAGAAGAAAGAGAAAGAGGTTCAAGGGAGTTAGTGCTTTCAAGAGAAGAAATCAAGTGCTTTCAAGCTTTCCCATCTGATTTCGTGCTCAACTACTCACTCCCACTCGGCATTCAAAGCTCACATTCAAGCCAACGCGATCCACATCGGAAGAGCCATCATTACCCACGCTTCCAATGGCAAAAGGGTTCTTCCGGGTTTTGATATTTCTCATTGTTATATTTGCTTCATTAAGAGCTTTTAAATCTTTGTAAAACATTTCATTATTGTGCTTGTTCCAGTCAAGGGATTTGGAACAAGGGAAATGCATCCCAAGCCTAGGTAAAATTGGGGGATTGTAGGGTTCGTTGTTAGCCCGGTGTAAAACAACGAGTTGGGTAGTGCACTCGCAAAACTACTGGACTGTAATCGCGGATTATAGTGAAATTCCCAAAGGTATTTGGAGAGTGGATGTAGGAGCAGTGGAAGCTCCGAACCACTATAAATCTTCGTGTTTGCGATTGACTGTGCTTATAGCTTTATCTTCACTTTAGCATATACACTTGTGTGTTTTGTTTTTTTTTTATTAGACAAAAAGTTTAAAACACCCAATTCACCCCCCTCTTGGGTGACCATCTCTGGGCAACAAGTGGTATCAGAGCCGGTGCTCTGTGTATTTCTTGAAGACCTAACCATCTTAGCCAAAGATCTAGATGGCAACACCCTTCAACAATGTTCCTGCTGAGGAGCAGGCAACCAATAGACCTCCACTCTTCAATGGGACAAATTATTCCTATTGGAAGACTAGAATGAGGATTTTTATTCAAGCACAAGATTATGCCTTGTGGAGGGTTATAATCAAGGGACCACACGAACCATCTCACATGGTTAATGGCATTCAAGTTCCCAAACCTGAGGAGAATTGGGATGAGAATGATAGTAGGATGGTTCAACTCAATGCTAAAGCCATGAACTCATTATTTTGTGCTCTAGATGTGAATGAGTTTAATAGAGTCTCCACATGTAGTTCCGCCAAGGAAATATGGGACATGCTTGAAGTTACCCATGAGGGTACCAATCAAGTCAAAGAATCTAAAGTGAACATTCTGGTTCACAAGTATGAGTTATTTAAGATGGAACCCAACGAAACCATCTCATGCATGTTCACACGCTTCACTGATATAATAAATGGTCTAAAGAATTTGGGTAAATCTTACACTAACCCAGAACTTGTGAGTAAAATTCTCAGGTCCTTGCCAAAAGCTTGGAAAGCGAAGGTCACGGCGATCGTAGAAGCTAAAGACCTCAACACATTGGGACTTGAACAACTATTGGGCTCATTGATGACGCATGAGCTCACAATGAAGCAACATGAAGAAGATGTGCCAAAGAAGAAGACAATCGCACTCAAGGCTACTTCAAGTGTTTGTGAAGAAGAAATCAGTGAGAGTGAAGAAGAAAGCGAAGATGAGGACTTGGGCTTAATAGTAAGGAAGTTCAAGAAATTCATGAGAAGAAAGAAACCCTTTCCAAGGAAGAAGTTTGGAGGGAGAAATGATTGGGAAAAGAAAAAAGAAAAAGAAAGAGACCCAATCATATGTTATGATTGCAAGAGACCGGGACACATCCGTTCCGAATGCCCTCAACAGAAGAAGCACTATGGAAAGAAGAAGAAGAAGGTGTTGAAAGCAACCTGGGATGATAGCGACACATCCTCCTCCGAGGAAGAGAAGGAAGAGACCGCCAACTTGTGTTTCATGGCATTCGACGACGATGAGGTATGTCAAAGCTCGACTACAAATTTTACTTTAGAAGAATTATATGAAGCTTTTCAAGAGCTCATGAGTGATTGTAGTATGTTAGGAGCAAAGAATAAAGAATTAAAGGCCTCCAATCAAAAACTAAAGGATGACATTAAAAACCTATTGATTGAGAAGGAGAGCTTTGAAAATGTTAACACCATTGACCTAGAAAATAAAAATTCAAAACTTAGCATTGAAAATGAAACGGCAAAAACACTAATTAAGAAATTAAATCTAAAAGTTAAATCCCTACTCAATAGTAATACCTCACTTGCGCAAAATGTTGAATCCCTTAAAAATGATAAGGAAGAATTGGCTAAAGAAAATTTGGTTCTTAAAAATGAGGTACATAAGTACAAACCAATTGTGGAGAAATTTACACATAGCTCTGAAAAATTAAATCTTATTCTATCCAATCAAAGAGCTGTTTTTAATAGCCGGATTAGGATATAAAACTAGCAAACAACAAAAATATCTAAAGAATTTTTTTGTGAAAGCAAAAGATATCAAGACTGAAAAACCTACATGCTTTCATTGTAGGAAGAGTGGACATAAAGCCTATTCTTGCATTCAAAGAAAGATTCAAACTAACAAGAATACATTTGTAAAAGGTAAAAACACAACTAAAGTGTGGGTGCCTAAGGGAACCAACTACACTAACCAAGAAGGACCCAAGAAAACTTGGGTACCTAAGAGCTTCACATGATTATTTTGCAGGTATGCCTTGCAGCCGGGAGTAAAAAGAGAATGTGGTATCTTGATAGTGGTTGCTCAAGGCATATGACCGGTGACAAGAGCCTTTTCGTCACCTTGAAGTCAAAAGAAGGAGTAGTCACATTTGGAGACAATGCTAAAGGTCAAATCATTGGTGTTGGTAAAATCTCCATATCACCCTCCTCATTTATTGACAATGTATTGTTAGTTAATGGACTAAAACATAATTTATTAAGTATAAGTCAATTTTGTGACAAGGGCTTTAAAGTGTCGTTTGAATCTTCACTATGCATAATTAGTAGTCCAGTTGACATGAGATCATACTTACAGGACATAGGCATGGAAATGTTTACATGGTAGATCTTGATGATCTCACCATGAAGGATGGCCAATGTCTTGCAGCCATGGATGCCAAAGTCAATGAGACTAGTTGGTTATGGCATCATAGGTTAGGGCATGCTAGCATGGATTTAATCTCTAAATTGATTACAAAAGATCTAGTCAAAGGACTACCAAAAATAGACTTTGAAAAGAACAAAATTTGTGCTGCATGTCAATTAGGGAAACAAACAAGAAGTTCTTTCAAGTCTAAGAACATAGTCTCAACATCAAAACCCCTAGAACTAATTCACATAGATTTATTTGGACCCACTAGAACTGCTAGTCTAGGGGGTAAGAAATTTGGTCTTGTAATTGTTGATGATTTTTCACGTTTTACATGGGTTTCATTTCTTGCACATAAAGATGAGTCCTTTCTCGCTTTTATCAAGTTTCATAATAGGATTTCGAATGAACTTAATCTTAAACTAAAAGCAATTAGGAGTGATCATGGTACCGAGTTTGAAAATCAGTATTTTGAAAAATTTTGTGAAGAAAACGGTATCAATCACAATTTCTCGGCCCCTAGGACACCCCAACAAAATGGGGTGGTAGAAAGGAAGAATCACACACTAGCAGATATGGCTCGTACCATGTTGTGCGAATCAGATCTACCAAAATATTTTTGGGCTGAAGCAATAAATACTGCATGTCATATTTTAAACCGTGCATTAGTCAGATCTATTTTAAAGAAAACACCTTATGAGTTGCTGAAAAATAAGAAGCCAAATATATGTTATTTTCATGTTTTCGGTTGTCGTTGCTTTATTTTAAACAATGGAAAGGACAATCTAAGTAAATTTAGTGCTAAATCAGATGAGGGGATCTTCTTAGGTTATTCCTCATCCAGTAGAGCATACAGGGTCTTCAACAAGAGAACTCTCATTGTTGAAGAATCCATTCATGTTGTTTTTGATGAAGCTAATGGAGATTCTTCTAGAAAAGAAGAAGATAGTGATGCAGGTATACTTGAAGACAGAATGAAGGAGTTCTCCATACAAGACAAACAACTTGAGGATGAAGTCAAGGAAGATACAATTCAGCAAGATGAAGAAGATCAACCCCAAGCAAGAAGTCAAGATCTTCCGAGGGAATGGAGGTATGCACATGGTCATCCAAGGGATCTAATCCTTGGTGATCCTTCATAAGGGGTAAGGACAAGATCCTCTCTAAGAAATACTAGTAATTATCTTGCATTCGTTTTACAAATAGAGCCTAAATCACTAGAGGAAGCCGAAAAGGATGAAAATTGGATAAATGCTATGCAAGAGGAATTAAATCAATTTGAAAGAAATCAAGTTTGGACTCTAATGAAAAGACCCCCTAATGTTTCAATTATAGGCACCAAGTGGGTATATAGAAATAAACTAGATGAAGATGGAATAGTAATAAGAAACAAAGCTAGACTAGTTGCCAAAGGCTATAATCAGGAGGAAGGAATAAATTTTGATGAAACTTTTGCTCCTGTTGCTAGGTTAGAGGCTATTAGACTACTTTTGGCATATGCATGCTTCATGGATTTCAAACTCTATCAAATGGATGTAAAAAGTGCCTTTTTAAATGGTTATATAATGGAGGAAGTTTATGTAGGACAACCTCCAGGTTTTGAGAACCACTTACATCCAGATTATGTTTATAAATTGCATAAAGCATTGTATGGACTTAAGCAAGCCCCTAGGGCATGGTATGAAAGATTAAGTAATTTTCTAATTGAAAATAAGTTTAAGAGAGGAAATGTAGACAAAACCCTCTTCATTAAAAGAAAAGGGAATGACTTATTGCTTGTGCAAATTTATGTGGATGATATAATTTTTGGTGCTACTAATGATAGTCTTTGTCAAGAGTTTGCCAAGCTTATGCAGGGAGAATTTGAAATGAGCATGATGGGTGAGCTCAACTTCTTCCTTGGGCTACAAATAAAACAATCAGAGGAAGGCATCTTCATCAGTCAGTCCAAATACATCAAGGAAATGTTGGAAAAGTTCAAGATGAAGGATGCAAAGAAAATCAGCACACCCATGGGCTCAAGTTGCAAGCTTGACAAAGATGAAAAAGGTAAAAGTATAGACTGCAAATTGTACAGAGGTATGATAAGTTCTTTACTTTACCTTACTGCTAGTAGACCAGACATATTATTCAGTGTTTGCATGTGTGCTAGATACCAAGCATGTCCTAAGGAATCACACTTGCAAGCTGTTAAAAGAATATTCAGATATCTAGTAGGGACATCTAATGTAGGCTTATGGTATTCTAAACAATCTGATATAAATTTAATTGCTTATTCCGATGCTGATTTTGCCGGGTGCAAACTCGACAGAAAAAGCACAAGTGGCACATGTCAATTCTTGGGTGCTAATTTGGTTTCTTGGTTTAGCAAGAAACAGAATTCAGTTGCCTTATCCACAGCTGAGGCTGAGTACATTGCAGCTGGAAGCTGTTGTGCCCAAGTTCTTTGGATTAAGCAACAACTTGAAGACTTCGGTATCAAAATGGACAACATACCAATTAGATGTGATAATACAAGTGCAATTAATTTAACAAAAAATCCTGTCCAACACTCTAAATCAAAACACATCGAGATTAGGCATCACTTTATAAGGGATCATGTGCTGAAAAATGATGTGATGATTGAGTATGTATGTACTGAAAATCAATTGGCCGATATCTTTACAAAGCCCCTTAGTAAAGATAGGTTCAACTTTTTAAGGAATGCTTTGTGCTTGTATGATCCTAGTAAATAAATTGAACTTGTAATGCAATGCTTTGCTACTCAAACTAATAATCCACTTCAAGGTGACAAATAGCAAACCTAGTATCTAATAAGTGAAAACATGAATCTATCAAAGTTGGATGACGAATTATTTGACTTTCTGGAGGATGGTTACCCTCCCTTGGACTCTTCATGGAGATATTTTCAGAGCCTATTTCATAGGCATTCGAAATTTGGTCAAACATTCCTCATTTCAATTTGATAATTCAAAAAATCATTATCAAACTTTTATAGGATGTATTACTGAAGGGAAGGATCACCAGCAAACTCACTCTATATTCACCAAAAGAAATCACACTGATTATTGTGGCTGAATAAAATAAGTTGGAAAAAGATAGAAATCATTCTGAAATTTTTCAGTGCCGGAGACGTCTCTGGCAAATCACAGAGACGTCCCCCCGGCGAGACGTCTCGCATTAGTCGTGGAGACGTCTCGGGGACCGAATGAAAGTCTTTTAAATTAGGTCGAAACAGCTCTCCTCGGAAACTCGAACTCGAACTCCTCGAACTTCCGAAACAAGCCCTCCCATACCAGTTTTAAGGAAGGCATAGAACTCTTAAACCAATCCGGGGTAGATCAACACATCTAGGGAGCAAAGATACTCCCAACCTTGCCTTTGGATCCATTCCCTCAACCGAAACCCTTCTTGATCAAAGAACTCGGAATGGATCCTTCTCCCCGTTGTAACCGGTCTTCCCGCAAATCTTGCAAGTATAGCAGAGGGGGATGGAGGAGGAGGTGGCTCCGCACGTGCCTCACGTCGTGGAGACACGGTAGATGGCTCCGTAGGTTGCCTTTCCTCACGTTGGATCCGTGTGACTCTTCCGGATCTCTTGGCTACGGCTCTTTTGGGTCCCATTTCTCCAAGATCTTAAGATAATCTACTGTTTGGAGGAGTTTGGAGGAGTTTGGAGAGTGGGGATTAGAGTATTCAGAAGAGGACAAGGGCAAACAGTGCCCTAATTTTGCTCTCGGGTCCTCTTTTAACAGTGGGGTCCCGACGTTGGGTCGACTCAAGAATTTTCTTGGGTCGACTCAACGTTGGGTCGACCCTATTCTGGGTTGGGTCGACCCAAGTGCAGAATTTTTCTTTTTCTCTTCCTTTTTGCTTCTAATAATTTTCTTTGCTTCCAATCCTTATAAATCCTTTCTGGGACAATGATACATGAGTAAGAAATCTATAGATAACAAGTTTGACTCATGTTTCATGGGATTTTAGAAATTAGAGGAATGTATCATGAGACTACTAGCTCCCTTTTATATTTCTTCAATAAAAAGGATCACATATGCCTAATTCCCTCCTTAGCACGCAGAATCTATCTTCACTCAATGGTTTTGTAAATATGTCGGCTAATTGTTTTTCAGTGCATATATGTTCAATACATACATTTCCATTTTGCACATGATCCCTAATAAAATGATACCTTATTTCTATGTGTTTGGCTTTAGAATGCTGAACTGGATTTTTAGTAAGATTGATGGCACTAGTATTATCACATTTAATAGGAATATTATCTAGCTTAACTCCATAGTCCTCTAGTTGTTACTTAAGCCATAATACTTGAGCACAACAACTACCAGCAGCTATATATTCAGCTTCAGCTGTGGACAGTGCCACTGAATTCTGCTTTTTGCTAAACCATAATACTAAGTTATTTCCTAAGAATTGACATGTGCCACTTGTGCTCTTCCTATCTAATTTGCATCCGGCAAAATCCGCATCTGAATATGCAAGCAAATTTAGACAGGAGTCTCTTGAGTACCATAATCCTATATTGGTAGTTCCTCTTAAATATCTAAGGATTCTTTTAACAGCACTTCAATGTGACTCCTTAGGATCCGATTGGTATCTAGCACATATTCCTACACTAAATACGATGTCGGGTCTATTAGCAGTAAGATAGAGCAAGGATCCAATTAGTCCTCTATAGAGCTTAATATCAATACTCTTCCCTTTTTCATCTTTGTCTAGCTTACTAGTAGGATTCATTGGAGTGCCTACTCCCTTATGCTTTTCATTCCCAAACTTCTTTAGTATTTTCTTTGTATACTTAGTTTGATGAATGAAAATGCCTTCTTTAGTTTGTTTGATTTGTAATCCAAGAAAGAAGCTTAGTTCTCCCATCAAACTCATTTCAAATTCTCCATGCATTAAATCAGCAAATTCTTTGCAAAGAGTATCATTTGTGGCACCAAAGATTATGTCATCTACATATATTTGTACCACTAATAGATTTTTGTCCTTTTTTTTGAGAAATAGAGTTTTATCTACATTTCCTCTACTAAAGTCATTATTAAGCAGAAATTTGCTTAATCGATCATACCAAGCCCTAGGTGCTTGCTTTAATCCATATAATGCCTTATGTAGTTTAAACACATGATTTGGCAATTCATGATTCTCAAAACCAGGAGGTTGTTCTACATATACTTCCTCCTCAATAAAACCATTTAAGAAAGCACTCTTCACATCCATTTGATATAATTTGAAATCCATGAAACATGCAAATGCTAGAAGTAATCTAATAGCCTCTAATCTAGCTACAGGAGCAAATGTTTCATCAAAGTCTATTCCTTCTTCTTGATTGTATCCCTTAGCTACAGCCTTATTTCTTATGACTAATCCACTTTCATCTAATTTATTTCTAAATATCCATTTTGTTCCAATTACTGAGTTATGCTTTGGCCTTTCAGTTAATGTCCATACATTACTTCTTTTAAATTGATTCAATTCTTCTTGCATGGCATTTATCCAATTAGTATCTTTTTCAGCTTCTTCATAAGTCTTAGGTTCTAATTGTGAAACAAAAGCAAGATAATCATTTAAATTTCTAAGAGATGATCGAGTTCTTACCCCTTGTGATGAATCACCAATGATTAAGTCTTTAGGGTGTCCATATGCATACCTCCATTCCTTTGGCAAGTTTTGGGATTGAGGTGGCACGCAATCATCTCCCTTATCTTGATTTGGTACGTCATCAATATTCAACTTTTCAAAGTCGATAATTCCTGTATCATCATCAACAATATTTTCTTTCCTAGCAGACTCACTATCAGACTCATCAAATATAATATTGACTGACTCTTCCACTACTAAAGTCCTTTTATTGAATACTCTGTATGCCCTGCTAGATGTGGAGTATCCTAAGAAGATACCTTCATCTGACTTGGCATCAAATTTACTTAGATCCTCCTTGCTATTGTTTAAGATGAAACATCTACATCCAAAAACTTTAAGATATTTAGCAGTTGGTTTCTTATTCTTCCAAAGTTCATAAGGAGTTTTTTTGGTTATTGGTCGTATTAAAACTCGATTTAGAATATGGCAAGCAGTGCTTATAGCTTCAGCCCAAAAGTACTTTGGAAGATTTGACTCACACAACATTGTGCGTGCCATTTCTGCCAATGTCCTATTTTTTCTTTCAACAACCCCATTTTGTTGAGGCGTTCTAGGTGCTGAAAATTGATGTGATATACCATGTTTAGTACAAAATTCTTCAAAGTGTTGATTTTCAAATTCGGTACTATGATCACTTCGAATTGCTACTAAGGTGAGTTTCTTTTTATTTATGATATTATTATATAGTTTCAAGAATTCTGAAAATGCTTCATTCTTATGTGCCAAAAATGAAACCCATGTATATCTTGAAAAATCATCAACAATAACTAGTCCATACTTCTTCCCTCCTAGACTTGTAGTTCTAGTAGGTCCAAATAAATCCATGTGTATGAGTTCAAATGGTCTAGTTGTTGATACTATATTCTTTGATTTGAAAGATGATTTAGTTTGTTTTCCCAATGAACATGGTCCACATATTTTGTCCTTTTCAAAGATCAATTTTAGCACATCTTTTATTAATTCCTTCTTGACTAGTTTTGATATTAATTCCATACTAGCATGTCCTAGTCTTCGATGCCAAAGCCAACTAGTTTCAGTTTTCTTTTCTTCATAAGTAATTAAGCATAATCCATTTTTCTTGCCTAACTCATGAAGATCTACTAAGTAAATATTTTTTTGCCTTTGTCCTACAAGTACAATGCTATTATCTTTAGGATTTGTGATTATGCATACAGATGCTTCAAACGTGACTTTAAACCCTTTATCACAAAATTGACTTATGCTAAGAAGGTTATGTTTCAAACTCTTGACTAATAAGACATTTTCTATGAAAATAGATGGAGTAATGAAAATTTTACCCTTTCCAATGATATGCCCTTTACCATTGTCTCCATAGGTTACTACTCCACCCTTCTTTGATTCCAAGGTGACAAATTGATCTACGTCACCGGTCATGTGTCTTGAACAGCCGCTATCTAGATACCATCGTTTTTCCACTTTATAAGCTGTAAGACACACCTGCAATCAAGATCAAGAAGAAACTTTAGGTACCCAAACTAAGTTGGGTCCTTTAGGGTTAGTACTCCATGTTCCTTTTGGAACCCAAACTTTCTTGAATTTAATCTTTTGATTATTACTTAATTTGTTTTGATTGGACTTTCTAAAGTTACATTCATATGCTCTATGTCCTAACTTATTGCAGCAATAACAAGTAATATTTTCACTTTTAGCTTTTACAAAAATGTTCTTTAAGAATTTTTGTTTCTTATTTGTTTTATAACCTAAACCAGCCTTATCATATACAGCTTTTTGACTATCAAGAATCATATTTAATTTAGTAGAACTAAGTGTAAATTTATCTACCAAGGATTTATATTTTTCAGCATCATCTTTTAGCTTGATATTTTCAGCAATTAAATTCTTGGTTTTATTTGTAAGTTTCCTACTTAATGTTTCACAGTTATGAGACAGTTTTAACTTATCTTTGACAAGAGATTGATTTTCTTCTTTTAGAACTTTATTTTTAGTAATTAGTTTCTTATGTTCTTCCATGAGTTCCAAGAATGCATCATGTAATTCATCAACAGTAAAATCACAGTCAAGTTCAGAATCTACCTCATCGTCATTGGCCATATGACACATTTGGGCCGTCTCTTGATGATCTTCCTTTTTCGAACTTGATTCCTCACTTTCACTCCATTCAGCCATGAAGTTCTTCTTTTTCAGTTTTCTTGCCATCCATTTCAAATCCGAGCAATCTATCTTATAATGCCCGGGTTTGTTACATTCATAGCAAATGGGAGTTTCTTTTTCCTTTTCTTTGTCCTTACCCTTCTCTTTGCTTGAATTACCTTTGATGAAGGGTTTCTTTTTATGGAATCTATTCTTACCTCTCATAAATTTTTTGAATTTTCTCCCAAGCATAGCCATCCCTTCTTCATCAATTTCTTCATCATCATCTGAATCTTCCGATTCAGTTTGTTATTTAGGGGTGGTAGTCTTTAGGGCAATGGGCTTTCTTCTCTTGACCTCATCTTCTGAATTTTGCCTCATTGTCAACTCATGGGTCATGAGTGATCCTAGAAGCTCCTCTAATTGCAGTGTGTTGAGGTCCTTAGCTTCTTGAATAGCGGTTACCTTGGCCTTCCAAATTCTTGGTAGAGACCTGAGAATTTTTCGCACCAAATCAGAGTTAGAATAAGACTTTCCTAAACTCTTAAGCCCATTTATAATGTCAGTAAAACGAGTAAACATATCAGTTATGGACTCAGTAGATTCCATTTTAAACAATTCATACTTGTGTACCAATATGTTTATCTTTGACTCTTTAACTTGATTGGTCCCTTCATGGGTGACCTCAAGTTTGTCCCAAATTTCTTTAGCAGTAGAGCAAGTAGATATTCTATTAAATTCACTTACATCTAATGAGCAGTAAAGTACATTTATAGCTTTTGCATTTAACTGTGCTAATCTTCTATCACTTTCATTCCAATCCATTTCTGGTTTGGGTATGATAGTGCCCTCTATGTTAAGTATGGGTGTGTGAGGTCCTCTAGTGATGATGTACCATAGTTCATAGTCGGAAGCTTGAATGAATATCCTCATCCTAGCTTTTCAATATGTGTAGTTTGTGCCATTAAATAGAGGTGGTCTATTTGTGGATTGCCCCTCAATCATAGAACATCCCACTTGGGTTGTCATGATCTTTAACTCTTGATTGTGAGATCAATGAGTACTATTAGAGCACCTTGCTCTGATACCACTTGTTGCCCAAGGTGACAAGCCAAGAGGGGAGGGGTGAATTGATTTCTTTCGATTTTAACTAACTTACTTAAGTCAATTGTATGATTAGTAAGCTAAAACAAATCACAATACAAACAACACAAAATATAGTGGTTCGGTGCTCTCCTTAGCACCTACGTCCACTCCCCAAGCGACCCCTTGGGAATTCACTATAATCCCACGGATTACAGTTGGATTGTTTTTCGGGCTCACAATCCAAAAACCTTTATACTTTGGTTTTCCGGGTTCACCAAAAACCTATGTTGGTTTTACGGGCTCACCAACGAATCTTTGTTGGTTTTGCGGGCTCACCAACGAACCTTTACAATTGGTTTTTCGGGTTCACCAATCAACCTATTCCGTTGGTTTTGCGGGCTAACCAACCAATTTTTACAAGTAGTTTAATAAACTAAGAAAGAAGATTTAAACTCCTAGATGAGCAAATGAAACAATATAAACTACAAAGAAGAGTTTAGAAAGTATTTATCGCTTGTAGTGACTTCTCTCTTCTTTGTCAAGGATGCTTCACTCTTCAAGGGAGGATGGAGCTCTAGATGACTCTTTGAATCTGCTCAACCCCTTTCTTTGATTCTTGAATGAAGCACTTGGATGAAGAAGATTAGGGCACTTTCTCTTTCTTGTGTACTCTTTGATATTCTTTGGAAAAGCATGTTCTATCTGATGAATAGTGCCACTTTAAATAGCTTCCTACATCCATTGGACAAGCCCCAATGGTTAGAATTCAAAAACTAGCCGTTACTGACTTTTGGAAGGACAAAAAGTACATCTGCAGAACTAGCCATTATGTTTCATCCCGTGTTTGAGTCGGCTCAATCTGTCCTTGGGTCGACCCAACTTTTGCTTGGGTCGACTCAAACATTCCTTGGGTCGACCCTCTCAGAAACACAGAAACATTATAATTCAGCCTTCGTTCACTTGGGTCTACCCAACCTTTCTTTGGGTCGACTCAAAGTTTACTTGGGTCGACTCAACTTCTTCTTGGGTCGACCCTAACAGGGTTTCCAGAGAACCTTTTCTGTCTTCATTTCTGTCTTGCCTTTGGGCGACCCTCTCAGGGTTTGGGTCGACTCAAGCTTGGGTCGACTCAACTACTGTTTGGGTCGACCCTCTCAGTAAATCCAGAGAACCATTTTTCTGTCTTGTTTTGAGGATCTTGATCCTTGGGTCGACTCATGCTTTCCTTGGGTCGACCCACCTCACTGTTCATCTTTGCCATTTTTGCAGAAGTGTGCCAAATGTTTTCTTGATGTACCGGGGTCGACCCAATCATCCTTTGGGTCGACTCAATCCACACTTTGCTGCATCTCAAGGTTAGATTCATTCAAATGAACAATGAAATGTATCTATATCAGTTTATTCAAAATGTACTGAGAGTAATAAACTTATAAATGAAGTATCGATTTAACTTATAACATACTCTAGATAATTGCTTGTTAATCATCAAAATAACACTATCATCCTCAAACCTAATGATTATTCTCACTGCTGACAAGATTGTCCATGTTCTAAAGGGAGACCCACCACAGCTTGTTGTAGATTGTGCCACTGAAGAGCAAAAGGTTGCTTTTGATAAGTGGTATGATGACAATGAGCTTGCTAGATGCTACATACTGGCCTCTATGACCAATGTGTTGCAGAAGCAATGCGAGGTGTTGCCCAGAGATGGTCACCCAAGAGGAGGGTGAATTGGGTGTTTTAAACTTTTTGTCTAATAAAAAAAAAATAAAACACACAAGTGTATATGCTAAAGTGAAGATAAAGCTATAAGCACAGTCAATCGCAAACACGAAGATTTATAGTGGTTCGGAGCTTCCACTGCTCCTACATCCACTCCCCAAATACCTTTGGAAATTTCACTATAATCCGCGATTACAGTCCGGTAGTTTTGCGAGTGCACTACCCAACTCGTTGTTTTACACCGGGCTAACAACGAACCCTACAATCCCCCAATTTCACCTAGGCTTGGGATGCCTTTCCCTTGTTCCAAGTCTCTTGACTGGAACAAGCACAATAATGAAATGTTTTACAAAGATTTAAAAGCTCTTAATGAAGCAAATATAACAATGAGAAATATCAAAACCCGGAAGAACCCTTTTGCCGTTGGAAGCGTGGATAATGGTGGCTCTTCCGATGTGGATCGCGTTGGCTTGAATGTGAGCTTTGAATGCCGAGTGGGAGTGAGTAGTTGAGCACGAAATCAGATGGAAAAGCTTGAAAGCACTTGATTTCTTCTCTTGAAAGCACTAACTCCCTTGAACCTCTTTCTCTTTCTTCTCTCTTGAATGATCTTGTGTTTGGTTGGTGAGAAGTTGTTGGAAGGCACTTAAAAGCTCCCTTTTATAGCCCAAAAAGCAATAGATCTGTTAGACACAAAAATATGACCGTTTGAAATTCAAATTTACCTGCAAAAGTGTGTCAGTCGTGTTCCAGGCGCTCCGGAGACGTCTCCGCTTCAACGCAAGACGTCTCGGCTGTATAAAATTTCTTTTGGCGTTGTTTGGAGTCGACTCGGCGCTTTACGGGGACGTCTCTGAAGAAGAACCGCTTGAATGCTTGTTTTTCTGTTATTCTGAGAGAGTCGGCTCGGCACTTTTACGGGGACGTCTCGGAATGTTTGTGCTTTATGCATGGGGACGACTCCGCGACGTCGGGGACGACTCCGCCGTTTTATCAATGAAAAACACGTCCTCTGGAATCCCCTGAGAGAGTCGACTCCGCGCTCTCTGGGGACGACTCGGGAAGTTCGCTTTTTACTCGTGGGGACGACTCCGCGTCCTTCGGAGACGACTCGCGCGCATCCCTTGAAATCGGCCTTTCTGCCGTCTCTGAGAGAGTCGACTCCGCAGAGTCAGGAGTCGACTCCGACCATGCGAGACGCCTCGCCAGGTGCCGGGGACGCCTCCAGACGTGCCAATTCTTCCTGTTCGTGCCAGAGACGTCTCTGGGACAATCCGGAGACGTCTCGGCTGTCCCTGATATGTTTTCTTCATCTTAAAAATTCTTCAAAAAATCCTTGAAAAATATGGGAACATGCCTAGACATTTCTTACCAATATTTTTAGATAAACACCTGAAATCCTCAAATAAATTGTTAATACACAGGAAATTATACTCTAGTGTTTTGTATTCATCAAAATCCATTAGGGGGTCAACAATCTCCCCCTTTTTGATGATGACAAAACACTGAGTATATGCAAAATTTAAAATTTAAACATATACACAGTATTTGTTCAGATGTACAAGTATTATGTTTTGGTTAGAGCTAGATACAGTGTGCATAATTCAATATAGTCAACTTTCAGTTCTATCCTTATGCATAAGTATTGATCTTAGTAGCTCTTGAGCAATTTTGGCATATCAACTGAATTTGAATCAAGTTAAATTGTAAATTACTAAAATATTGATGCTAAAGACAATTGAAAGCTAAATACTTTTTGACTCCCCCTTTCTTTTCTAGAAGGGCAATTGTCTTAAAGCCAATATTCTTCAATTTTATCTTTTCTAATTCAACTTTTAAGTATGAGTGTAAATTTTGTATTTTGCATTCCATATATTTGTTCTAGGTTCTACTCCATATACTCTATATATTGGTTCTACACCATATACTCCATATATTGATTCTACTCCCCCTTTTTGTCATCAACAATGAAGGGGACAAATTTTCCTTAGGTACCTAAAACACAATTTCTAGCAGAATTCAGCATATTACCATGAATCACTCAAGGATATTCAAGTTATGCTCCCTCTGTCCAAGTTATTTTTATTAACGAATTCAGCATTCATTTTACTCTCCCTTTGTTTTGGAATTCATTTCAGACCTTTTAAAAGTAGTTATCACAAGTTGTGCTTCCCCTGTTTCATATGCATTGATAAGTTGTGTCAAATTTGAACACTTAAGGTATGTTATGAGATTTTTATGGCACATCACAGAATTACATACACAAAGTTTGATTCCACAGAATTAGAAACATACACAAAGTTTCAAAAGGAATTGTATGACATTCATATATCATTGCAATCATTTGAAGTCATTACAAGGTTAAAAAGGAAATCATTACAAGTATTGATTCCTAATACAAAAGAAGTTTCAAATAAGCCTAGGGTTTTACAAAAAGATGAACCCTAGATGTTTACAAAATGTCCTTCACCGGCGATGTTGCTCAATAGCCCTAGCCGCTGCCTCTATAAATCCATTTATTGAATTCAGTAGAGTTCTAAACTGATCTCCCTGAGATTGATGGAAGGTTACCACTAGTGCTTCAAACTCAAGACTTGCCCTTTCAATTTTTCCTCTAAGTTGGGCAACCACGGTGCCCATATTGCCTCCAGGGCTCGTCAACTCTTGAAGACCATCTGATATGATCTTCAATTCACCCTGTAGCTCAATTGATCTTAAAGTTTGGCTGGTACCCACATGAACAAATTCTGATGCTGTAGCTTCTATCTGAGCTTTGATTTCCTTCAATTCTTGTAGGAGAGCTTCATGTGAGGTACGGATGGGGGCCAACTCAGCAGAGACTATCGATCTCATCTCTTCTCTCATCTGCTGGCATATCACAGATGCTAGAGTGTGCATCTGTTCATCTGATAGGGAGAAAGATCCACTGACTGGAGGAGGAGGAGGCACAGATGTGGATGGTCCAGCCGAGCTAGAAGGTACATCAGGAAAAGCCATGGGACTATGTGTGTTGCCCAGATAGACAACCCAAGAGGGGGGGTGAATTGGGTTTTAAAATAATTTAGCTATTTAAAACGTTGTGGATGACTAATTAAAACTATTGCAAGTTGTTTAATTAATTGCTATGTGCTGTAAGTGATATGAGAGTAAGAGAAAGAGAGACAATCAATCACAAACACCAAGTTTTATAGTGGTTCGGAGCTAACCCTTGCTCCTACGTCCACTCCCCAAGTCTCACTTGGGAATTCACTATAACCCCTTGGATTACAGCCGGTTGTTTTCCAAGCTCACAACCAAACTTGTTGTTTTACGAGCTCACAACGAACTCGGTCGGTTTTCCCTGGCTCACCGACTAGAACCGCCCCGATTGTTTTTCCGGGATCACAATCGAACCCTTACACACGTTGGTTTTACACTCGGCTCACCAACCAACCTCAATACCCTTGATTCAATCCCCTGATTGAACCAAGTAAAGACCAGGTGAAAATAAAAGGTACAAACAGAAAACACAGCTTCTCAAAAAGCAGATAAATAACAATATAAACAGAAGAAAAGTTAGAAGCCCTCAAACACGTTTGAGTTGGAGTTGAGTGGGGCTTCTCGAACTTCGGGTCTCCTCTTGAATGTGTGGTCGACTTGAATGCAGGAGGAGGCTTCTTTAATTGCTAGGAAGAGGAAGTTGGATGGAGTTAATGCCGTTCTTCCCTCTTTTCGTTGAAGAACAGGTTGCAGAGATTGAATGCTTGATTACTTTGAGTGGAATAGTTGTTCTCTACTTTGCTACAGTCCTATGTGGCTATTTAAACCAACCCCCACGGAAACTAGCCGTTAGAGACTTTTTTCTGCCCATTCTGCACACTCTGCACAGCCTGACAATATGTCCGTTGGTGGGTTGGAGTCGACTCGCGCGATCAGAAGTCGACTTGGCTGTAGCGGGAGTCGACTCATGCTTTTCTGGAGTCGACTCGGCAACTGTTTCGGATTTGAATTAAAGTAGCCTCTTCGACTGGGAGTCGACTCGTCTTGACCCGGAGTCGACTTGCCAACTTCTGGAGCTGACTTGGCATTTTCGGAGTCGGCTCATCCCATGAAGTCCACGGAGCCAATTTTCAACTTGGCCAACTCGAGTCGACTCGACTGTCCTGGGAGTCGACTCGGCGCTCAGAGCCCGAACTCCCGATCTTCTGTCTTTTGGCTCGTCCAGTCTTGGAGTCGACTCGAACTTCCCCAGAGTCGACTCGGCTCTCAGTTTCCGAAACTAAGTCTTCTGCCCTTTTGGTGTACCGCTGCCTTGGAGTCGACTCGAGCTTTCTAGGAGTCGACTCGGTTCTCAGACACAGCAGATTGGTCTTCTGTCTTCTTTGGGGTCGCGGTGTCTAGGAGTCGACTCGCGTATTGCGGGAGTCGACTCGAATCTCAGAGTCCAAAAAACGTTCTCTGACTTTTTTCTTGTGTTTCTCTGAGAGTCGACTCTCACTTTCTTTGAAGTCGACTTGCCAACCATCGGAGTCGACTCGCGTTCCACTGGAGTCGACTCGAATCTCAGACCCGAAAACTGCTCTCTGACTTTTCTGCCTGTGACTCCTAGGAGTCGACTCATACTACCCTGGAGTCGACTCGGTGAACATCGGAGTCGACTCGCGCAGTTCAGGAGTCGACTCGCTGACAGGTTTTGAGTTGATGCTTTCTGTTCGTCTGTCTGTTCTCAGTCGGAGTCGACTCGTACTGATCCGGAGTCGACTCGAGCTCGTGCCAGTGAACTTGATACGCTTGGAGTCGACTCGTGATACTCTGGAGTCGACTCGAGTCTCAGACTTTGGTTCAAGCTGACTTCTTAACTTATCCAAAATATTATGAACCAAGTCTAGAGACACTTAGACAAGATTTTCACTGAAACACTTAATTGAATTCATTAGTAAACAAGAGATATACTCAAATGCTTTGAGCTCATCAAAATCAAATAGGGTTTTAATCAATCACTCCACAATCTCCCCCTTTTTGATGATGACAAAACATTGAGTATATGTAAAGTGAATTGCTCTATAAACAAGGAAGTAAAATCCATAAATGAATTCAGATGTCTGGTAATTTAATTTATCCAAGTTTGAAAGGTGTGAACAATAAATTTCGGAGTTAAAGCTCCCCCTTTCATTTGGAATTATATAAGCCTTCATATCATGCAATCAATTGTTTGGCTTATATATATCTTTAATGATTTAGCTTGCTTAAAATTCAGATTCTCCCCCTCAACATATGCAATCTACTTTGTTTTGATTCTAAGAATTTTTGACTTTTAAATTTTTGGTTTTTAGAGGAAAAATCTGTCAATTTGTTCTTGAGTAGGATTCAGCTAATCTCCGAATATCCCTTGAATAGATTCTGGAGATTACTCCATTAGGAGCCCCAAAAGAGAGATAATGAGCCTCGAGGTACCAAATCCACTTAGAACAAATTTTTGTGTGTTTTAAAAGTTTTTCTTTTTTTTATTGATTTTCATTGATTCCTTTTACATATTTTATACATATTTCTCTCCCTTTTTGTCATCGTATCAAAAAGGAGGTAAGCACACACAATCAATCATAGATCAAATGGCACAGAATTGAAGAAGATATGGCTACTCATTGTATTGATTTGTATGTAAATACATTTGAGAATACAATAAGTAAAGCAAAAACAATACATGTCAAAACAAAACACAAAAAGCAGCTATGGTCTCCTCGAGGATGTAGCTCCTCCTCTCGAGGATGTATCTCCTCCTTTCGAGGATGTGGCTCCTCCTCTCGAGGATGTGGCTCCTCCTCTCAATCTGCTCTGCTCCATGAGGAGGGTGACTGCATCTGTAACATGCCCGAGCTGAGTGATAATGGACGAAGTGGCTCTGCTATGTGTAGTGGAGAGCTCAGTCACCGACGTCTGAAGTGCGTCCAGCTTGTCGATGAGCACATTCGACAAGCGCTCGGCCCCCTCGGTAGTGGTGTGCATGTCACGTCCTATGTCATCCCGCATCTGTCGAGTGGTGCTCGTGACCTCACTCATGCTATGGAACTGGGCCTGGAGCAAAGTCCTCATGTTGTAGATCTCTTCCCGCACATGAGCCGTCATGTCAGTCACGGCCGTCAGGGAAGGGACCAACGCTGAAGATGGAGCGGGAGAGGGAGCAGGCACTGAACCTCGGAGCTCCCGAAGCAGATCATCCCGCAGATCTCGGACTATCTCCTGCCGCAGCTCCCGGAGCTGCTCAGGAGCGATGCGGACCTCCATGGGTGGTGGAGCCGAGGAGGAGGGTCCGGCGGAGGTGGTAGGAGCAGAAGTGGATGGAAAGTCCGGTAAGTCAGGATAGTCAGAATCTGGCTCAGGACTAGGGGAGTGTTTGGTGGCCTGTGTGGTGATGGAGGACTTCCTAACCCATGTCCCCTCTATCTTCCGAAACCCCATCCTGTGTAGGGTCCCCGGACGCATGCGATCAGTCCATCGCAATGCGCGAAAGGGTTCTCCCTCAGGGATAGGAATCTCGTACTCCCTAAACAACAGAGTGAATACCATACCGTAGGGTAGGGTGAGCCTAGGTCTGTCTAGTGGCTCACACAGGTATCGATAAATGAGTTTGGGAAAGTTGATTGGGGTGTCCTGAAGCATGTAGAACATGAGAGCTAGGTCTCTCTCAGATACAAAATCAAATCTCCCGGTCTTAGGGAAGATGGACCTAGACAATATACTCAGGAGGATCCGCACCTCAATCGGAAGTGAGCTAGAGGATACCTCGTCTAAGGGTGACTGGGGTGGATGCCCTAGAATGGCCGTAAGGGCCTCAACCCTGTCCTCGGGGTGTGTGGGAGCCACCCCTACTTGTGGAAGGTGGAGGATGTGGGAAATAAGATCCTCCGTAATGAATAGAGGGACACCGGCTACCGTGCCCTCGATACCCCCATCTCCCCGATGGACGGTACCGTAAAACTCTCTAACTAATCCAGGGTAAGTTGGGAGATCTAATGTGAGGAAATACTCTAAGCCCTGGACACGCAATCTCTCACCTATGGTGAAACCCTCCCGGGAGAGATAGTCGAAATCGACATATCTCCTGGTGGTGACGGCCTTCCCGGCGCACGGCCTCGCGGGAACTGCCCTCGGCGGGGAACGAGCTGGAGGTTGTTGCCTCGCGGGACCGTGCCGAGCCTTGGAGCGCCTCTCGGGACCGGCCTCGGGTCGGGACCTCTTCCGGACTACGGTTTTACGCGGCATAATGACCTAGATTGGGAGGAAAACCCTAAGGGACGGTGAAAGGTTGACGGAAAAGGCTTGGGGACGACCGGGAACGACCTAGGAGTCGGCTCTAGGGCTTGTGAACAGTGGCGGCGGAGAATAGAAGTGTTTTCGAAACGACAAAGTTAGGGTTAAAAAGTTGGATCCCGACTGCGAGTCGACTCCACTGAGTCGCGAGTCGACTCGACCTCGAGTCGACTCCAGAATATGCGCGAGTCGACTCCCCCTCTACTGCCATCAATCTCGAGTCGACTCCCGCAAATGCGCGAGTCGACTCCCCCTCAGGAGCCGACTCTGAAACTTACTCGAGTCGTCTCTAACTTTGGCACGCACCTAAAAATCACTAAATTATGATCTGATTTGATGATCATTGAAAAGAAACTCTATTTTAACCACAATCTAATCATCAAAATCAACGAATCTAGTGGAAACTACCACTAGGATGGATCAATCACTCCTAATCCCCTCCTAAGCACACTAAACCTCTCTTTACTTAGGGGTTTTGTAAAAATGTCTGCTAATTGATCATCAGTACAAACAAATTGTAGTGTTACATCACCATTCAGTACATGATCTCTTATGAAGTGATGTCTTATCTCAATGTGTTTAGTTCTTGAATGCTGAATTGAATTTTTAGTTAGATTAATGGCACTTGTATTATCACAGTTAATAGGTATTTTATCTTGTTTAATGCCATAATCTTCTAATTGTTGTTTGATCCACAAGATTTGAGCACAACAACTCCCGGCTGCAACATATTCAGCTTCAGCAGTAGATAATGCAACCGAGTTTTGTTTCTTGCTAAACCATGAGATTAGGTTTTCTCCTAGAAATTGACAAGACCCGCTGGTACTTTTTCTATCAAGCTTACATCCAGCGAAGTCTGAATCTGTGTATCCTATTAGGTTTAGGCTAGATTCTTTAGAATACCATAACCCTATGTTCTTTGTTCCTATTAGGTATTTAAAGATTCTCTTTACTGCAATTAGATGTGATTCCTTAGAATTAGCCTGATATCTAGCACACATGCAAACACTAAACATAATATCAGGTCTACTTGCAGTAAGATACAATAAAGATCCTATCATACCTCTATACAGTTTCTGATCTACAGATTTACCTGATTCATCTTGGTCTAATTTGCATGATGAGCTCATGGGGGTGCTGATTGATTTGTTTCCCTCCATATCAAACTTCTTGAGCATCTCCTTGATGTATTTGGCTTGATTGATGAAGATGCCTCCTTCAGACTGTTTGATTTGAAGCCCGAGGAAGTAGTTCAGCTCTCCTATCATGCTCATCTCAAATTCACTCTGCATCAAATCAGCAAATTCTTCACAGAGGCGATTGTTAGTAGCACCGAAAATGATATCATCAACATAAATCTGTACTAGTAGCATATCTTGGTTTTTCTTTTTCAAAAATAGTGTTGTATCTACATTACCCCGAGAGAATTCATGTTCTAGTAGGAATTTGCTAAGCCTCTCATACCATGCTCTAGGTGCTTGTTTCAAACCATAAAGTGCTTTGTTCAATTTATAAACATGATTAGGGTATTGATGATTTTCAAAACCAGAAGGTTGTTCTACATATACCTCCTCATTAATATACCCATTTAAAAATGCACTTTTTACATCCATTTGAAATAACTTGAATTCCTTAGAGCATGCAAATGCTAATAATAATCTAATAGCCTCAAGTCTAGCTACGGGAGCAAAGGTTTCATCAAAATCTATACCTTCTTCTTGATTATAACCCTTTGCTACTAGTCTAGCCTTATTCCTTATTATAATTCCATTTTCATCTAGTTTATTTTTATAAATCCATTTTGTACCTATAATTGGATATTCAGAAGGTCTCTCAACTAGATTCCATACTTTGTTTCTAGTAAATTGGTTTAATTCTTCTTGCATTGCATTTATCCAATTTACATCATTTTCGGCTTCTTCTATGTGTTTGGGCTCAAAGTGTGAGACAAAAGCTAGATGGTTATTTAAATTTCTAAGGGATGCTCTAGTCCTAACCGGTTGAGATGGATCATCTAGAATTAGTTCCTTAGGATGCCCGTGAGCATACCTCCAAGCTTTAGTTAGCCCATGATCCACAATAGCCTCTTGGCTTGATGATGCATCTTCAATCAATTTTTGATTGTCATCTTGTAATGTCATCTCATTTATCTTTTCTTCAAGAATTTCAGCATCATCATCAAAATTACCTTTCTTACTAGAGGAAAAATCACTAGAATCATCAAACACAACATGTATGGATTCTTCTATAACTAGGGTTCTTTTATTAAAGACTCTATAGGCTTTACTAGTTGTGGAGTAACCTAAGAATATGCCCTCATCAGATTTAGAGTCAAATTTACCTAGATTATCTTTTCCATTATTATGAACAAAACACCTACATCCAAAAACATGAAAGTAATTAACTTTTGGTTTTCTGTTTTTCCAAAGTTCATAAGGTGTTTTCTTTATAATGGGTCTTAATAAAACTCTATTTAATATATGACAAGAAGTATTAATGGCTTCTCCCCAAAAGTACTTAGGGAGGTTACTTTCACATAACATAGTTCTAGCCATTTCCTCTAGAGTTCTATTTTTCCTTTCCGCAACTCCATTTTGTTGTGGTGTCCTAGGTGCAGAAAAATTATGGGTTATCCCCTTTTTACTACAAAACTCATCAAATGACTGATTTTCGAATTCGGTACCATGGTCACTTCTAATAGCTATTACTGAGGTATCTCTAGCATTGGTTACTTCTTTATGGAATTTCTTAAAAACAGAAAATGCTTGATCCTTATGTGCTAGGAACATGACCCATGTGTACCTAGAATAATCATCTACAATAACTAGACCATATTTATTTCCACCTAGGCTTGTTGTTCTAGTTGGTCCGAATAGGTCCATGTGTAATAATTCTAGAGGTCTAGAGGTAGAGACACATTTTATGGATTTAAATGAGTTTCTAGATTGTTTGCCAAATTGACATGCTTCACATATTTTATTCTTTTCAAATTTTAATTTTGGCAAACCTATCACGGAATCTCTTTTAACTAGTTTAGTTATTGTGTCCATGCTTGCATGACCTAACTTACGGTGCCATAACCAACTAGCATCATTATCCTTAGTTTCATTAACAACTAAACATTGGTTATGTTTGGCAAGATCTTCAAGGTCTACAACATACACATTCCCACGTCTAATTCCTTTAAAAACTAAACTATTGTCATTTGGGTTTGTTATAATGCATAGTGATGGTTTAAACATAACATCATACCCTTTATCACATGATTGACTAATGCTTAATAGGTTATGCTTAAGACCATCAACATATCTAACATTATCAATAAAAGTAGAAGGGGTAATTTGAACTTTACCAATACCAATGATGTGACCTTGGTTGTTGTCTCCAAAAGTCACAGCACCTCCCTTCTTAGCTTCAAGGGTGAAAAATTGATCCTTGTCACCCGTCATGTGTCTTGAGCAGCCACTATCCAAGTACCAGCAATTTTTGTTGACCTTGGCTGCAAGACACTCCTACACAAGCAGATCATATAATCTTAGGTACCCAAGTTTTCTTGGGTCCTTCATGATTAGTCATATTGGTTCCTTTTGGAACCCATATCCTTTTAATTTTTCTTTTAGTTTTTCCCTTCCTATAGTCACATACATTTGCCTTATGTCCTACAGTTCCACAACAAAAGCAGATTACTTTCTTAGTTTTGCTTTCTCCAGCTTTAACAAAGAAGTTACTAAGAAGTTTTTGTTTATTTTTTGGTTTATACCCTAAACCCGCTCTATTAAATACTGCTCGTTGACTATTTAGTATCATGTTCAATTTTTCAGAACTATATGTAAACTTTTCTACCAAAGGTTTGTACTTTTCAAGTTCTTTAGTTAGAGTTTGTTTTTCGGTTTTTAGAATGTTTAAATCTTTTATGAGATTTTCGTTTAAGTTTTGTTTATTGTTTTTAAGTTCTGAAATTTCCTTAGTTAATTTTTCATTATCTTTACTCAAGGTATTAGTCTTTTGAGTTAAGAGTTGATTGCTTGTCTTAAGTTCTAAATTTTCTTTGATAAGAACATCTTTATCCTTAACTAATGAATCATACTTACGGATATAAGTTTGGTTAGTTACTTTTAGTTCTTTGTTTTTAGCATTTATAGCCTTATATTCAATCATTAGTTCATTAAAAGCATCATAAAGCTCATCAAAAGTAAAATCTAAAGGCGATTCGGACGTTACCTCATTTTCATTGGCCATGAAGCAGAAATTGGCCTTTTCCTCTTGTTCCTCATCCGATGAAGAGGATGATGAGTCAGAGTCGGATAATGTTGTGACAAGAGCCTTCTTCTTCTTGTACTTGCTCCCCTTCTTCAGTAAAGGGCACTCAGCTCTTATGTGACCCGGCTTCTTGCACTCGTAACACCCAATCCCCTCATTTTTCCTTTCCTTACCTTTGTCCTTGCGGTAGGAATTTGAGGGGCCTCTCCTTTGATGATAGGACTTCTTGTGGTTGATAAATTTTCTGAATTTGCGTACAAGAAGAGCCTCACCATCATCTCCCTCAAGCTCTTCTTCTTCACTACTGCCGCTGCAAGACAAGTCTTTATTAGATGATGTAGATTTAAGAGCTATTACCTCTTTCTTATGGGAGGACTCTTCTTCGCTGTACTGCTTCATTGTGAGCTCGTGAGTCATTAGGGATCCAAGGAGCTCTTCAAGTGGAAGCTTGTTCAAGTCTTTAGCTTCTTGGATTGCCGTCACCTTGGCTTCCCATGACCTTGGTAGACAGCGAAGAATTTTCCTGACAAGCTCACTGTTAGTATAGTTCTTGCCAAGGCTTTTTAGGCCATTGACAATGTCAGTAAACCTAGTGAACATGCATGTGATTGTTTCATTAGAATCCATTTTAAATAATTCATACTTATGAACCAATATATTTATTTTGGATTCTTTGACTTGATTCGTGCCCTCATGGGTCACTTCAAGTCCGTCCCAAATCTCTTTTGCAGAATTGCAAGTAGAGACCCTATTGAATTCATTTCTATCTAAGGCACAATAAAGCACATTCATAGCTTTAGAATTTAGTTGTGCCTTTCTCATGTCATGTTCATCCCAATCCTTTTCTAGTTTGGGTACCGTGACACCCTCTACATATATGGATGGGATGTATGGCCCATTTACTACAATGGTCCACATCTCATAGTCTTGGGCTTGGATGAATATTCTCATCTTAGCCTTCTGTTGCCCAAGGTGACAAGCCAAGAGGGGGGGGTGAATTGGTTTCTTCTTTTCTTTAGTGCTTTTAAAACTTTCTTAGTTAACTGCGATGGATGCTTACTTAGGTTATTAGAGTGAGTTAAACTAATGCAAGAATAGAAAGTAAAGCAAGAGAGAATGAAAGCACAAACACAATCCAAACACAACAATATATAGTGGTTCGGTGCTCTCCTTAGCACCTACGTCCACTCCCCAAGCGTACCCTTGGGAATTCACTATAATCTCGCGGATTACAGTTGGATTGTTTTTCGGGCTCACAATCCAAAAACCTTGTTGGTTTTACGGGATCACCAACGAACCTATACAACTTTGGTTTTCCGGGTTTACCAAAAACCTTTGTTGGTTTTGCGGGCTCACCAACGAACCTTTACAACTTTGGTTTTCCGGGTTTACCAAAAACCTTTGTTGGTTTTGCGGGCTCACCAACAAACCTTTACAAAGTATTCAAACAAATGAAAAGAAAAGATTTAAACTCCTAAATGAGCATATAGAACAATATGAGCAATGAAGAAGAGTTAGAAAGAAATTATCGCTTTGAAGTCGCTTGGCTCTTCTTTGTCAAGGAAGCTTCACTCTTCAATGGGGGAAGGAGCTCTTGATGCCTCTTTGAATCTGCTCAATCCCTTTCTTTGATTTTTGAATGAAGCTCTTGATGAAGAAGATTAGGGCTCTTTGGTTTTCTTGTGTATTCTTTGATTTCCCACTCAAAAGTTGTTTATTCTGATGAATAGTGCCCCTTTAAATAGTTTTCAACCTTCCTTGGACAAGCCCCAATCGTCAGATTTGAAAAACTAGCCGTTACATGCCTTGGGAAGGACAAAAAGTACATCTGCAGAACTAGCCGTTACTGTTCAGCCCGTGTTTGGGTCGGCTCAACCTGTCCTTGGGTCGACCCAACTTGGCCTTGGGTCGACTCAAACATTCCTTGGGTCGACCCTCTCAGAGAACACAGAAACATGAATTTCAAACTTCCTTCACTTGGGTCGACCCAACCATTCTTTGGGTCGACTCAAAGTTCACTTGGGTCGACTCAACTTCTTCTTGGGTCGACCCTCTCAGTAATTCCAGAGAGCCATTTTCTGTCTTTCTTTCTGTCTTCCATTTGGGTCGACCCTCTCAGGGTTTGGGTCGACTCAAAGTTCACTTGGGTCGACTCAACTTCTTCTTGGGTCGACCCTCTCAGTAATTTCAGAGAACCATTTTCTGTCTGTCTTTCTGTCTTGTCTTTGGGTCGACCTTCTCAGGGTTTGGGTCGACTCAACCACTGTGTGGGTCGACCCTCTCAGTAAATCCAGAGAGCATTTTTCCTTTGCATTTTGAGGTTCTTTGGAGGTTGGGTCGACTCATGCCTACCTTGGGTCGACCCAACTCACTGTTCATTTGTGCTGTTTTTGCAGGAGTGTGCCAGATGATTCCTTTAAGTCCCGGGGTCGACCCAATCAACCTATGGGTCGACTCAATTCACACTTTGCTGCATTCTCAAGATTAGATCCATCCAAATGAACAAGACCATATATATATTTTCAATTAAACAAATATACTGAGAGCAATGAACTTATAAATGAAGTATCAATTTTAACTTATAGCATACTCTAGAGAATTGCTTGTTAATCATCAAAATAACACTATCATCCTCAATCTCCCCCTTTTTGATGATTACAAAATAAAGAGTATAAGCCTATTGATACTTGTCTTTAAAATCAGTTTATAAAAGGGATTGAATTTCAGAATTTCAGCTTTTCATATATATAAGTGAAATCTCCCCCTATATCATTCAAAATTTGCTAATTTGATTTTTTGAATGGCTCCCCCTTTCATTTATAATTCATTAGCAATGAAACTTCAAAAATTTGAGATAAAATATGAGTTTCAGCTTATGTATCGGGGTGAGAGAGGAGCGTGCCAAATTTTGAATTTATATGTGCCAAATTCTGAATTATGATAGAAATTTTTGATTTGATGGTTTTCATTGTTACAAATTGCTCCCCCTTAGATATATAAGCTTTCTTATATGATTTTCAATTTGTTTGCCCATTTATTTCTCTTTTCTTTACATAACTTCTTTACTCACTCTTTCTCACAAAATTAATATTTTTTTTTTTAAACACTATCTTTTCTTCTCCCCCTTTATATACTCTTTTCTTCTCGTTTCCTTTATATACTCTTTCCTTCTCTTCTCCCCCTTTTTGTTATCATCAAAAAACATATATATGGGAAAAGATGCAATAAAGAACAAACTTCAGACTTCATTGATCAAAATAGGAACATTTTCATACAATAATGCCCAAAATAAAGATAAGTACAATGTTCCTCAATCAAGATTTAAAGATATAAGGCAAAAGCAAGATACATATGAGAAAAAGCAAGATACATATGAGAACTAGATTTCTAGCCTAGGCTTTAAACATAGATACTAAGATCAGCCTAGGGGGAATCTAATGGCTGGGATCTAGTCCTCATCCTCCTAGCATACGTGGCGAGGGGAGGTCGAGCCTGGTGAGACTGAGTCTGGCGTGGAGCACGTCGAGCTGGATGACTCTGTGCCGATATCTCTGACTCAGCAGCCTGTGGCACAGATGGTCCATGTGTCTCCCTCTCTCTCCGGAGTGCTCCAATCTGCTGCCTCAGATCACTGATATCAGCAGACATGACATCCAACCGGGCGTCTAATCGGTTCGTGAGCCCGTCAGTAATAGTCCTCGCCTGAGCTGACATGAGCTCTGTCATCCTGCTCCAGAAGTCATCCGTATCTGTCGGAGGAGCAGATAACGATGGTCCAGCCTCTGAGGGTGCAGTAGGATGATCCATAGGCTCCTCATCCTCACCTTCTGGTGCCTCTCCCTCTGGTGCTTCACCCTGAATGCCTGCACCAGTATGTATCCACTGCCCGTTCACTTTCTCATAACCCATGCGTATGAGTGACCGAGCAGTGTACGTGTCTGTGGGTTGCAGATTCTTGAATGCTTCCTCCTCGAGAGGTAACCCATGCTGACGGAAGATCAATGTAAGTATCATGCCATAAGGCAATGATACCCTGTTGCTGCTTATTACCTTTCTCATTTGCCTCAATATCATGGCCGGAAGATTTAGGGGAATCCCCCTAATCATGCACTCCATAACTGCAAGATCTCGTTCTGAGATGAGATCGAATCTTCCGGTCTTCGGAAATAAAATTCTATTTATCATATTAAGCAACAACCTCATCTCGGCGGAAAGAGAACTAGCTATTACCTTCTGAGAGAAATCGAAGTTCTCATTTTCCATGATCAGCTGAAGAGCTCTCATTTTGTTATCTGATCTTTCCGGAATAGCTCCCGTGCAAGGTAGGTGTAGAAGCTCACTCAAGCTCTCCTCGGATACACGGATCCGAACCCCTCTAACATCTGAAACAAGCCCTCCCATACCAGTCTTGAGGAAGGCGTAGAATTCTTGGACTAACCCGGGGTATATCACCACATCAAGGGAGCAAAGATACTCCCATCCTTGTCTTTGGATCCATTCCCAAATTCGAAATCCTTCTTGGTTGAAAAACTCCGAATGGATCCTTCTTCCGGTAGTAACCGGCCTCCCCGCAAATCTTGCAAGGAGCACTGAGGGGGAAGGAGGAGGAGGGACCTCCGCACGTGCCTCACGCGGTGGAGACACGGGAGAAGGCTCGGTAGGGCGCCTTTCCTCTTGTTGGACTCGACTCACTTTTCCGGATCTTTTGGCTACGGCTCGTTTGGGACCCATTTCTCCAAGATCTTAAAGAAATCTACTGTTTGGAGGAGTCTAGTGGAGATTGGAGAGTGGGGACAAGGATTTTCGGAAGAAGACAAAGGGCAAACAGTGCCCTAGATGAGCTCTCGGGCCCCCTTTTAACAGTGGGGTCCCGACGTTGGGTCGACTCAAGAATTTTCTTGGGTCGACTCAACGTTGGGTCGACCCTTATTCTGGGTTGGGTCGACCCAAGTGCAGAACTTGGTTTTCTCTCCCTTTTTGCTTCTAAAAAGTTTTCCTCGCTTTTAATCCTTATAAGCTCCTTATGAGACATTGATACATGAGTAAGAAATTTATAGACAACAAATTTGACTCATGTTTCATGGGATTTTTGAAGTTAGAAGAATGTATCATGAGACTACTAACTTCCTTTCATATTCATTCAATAAAAGGATCACATATACCTAATTCCCTTCTGAGCATACAGAATCTATCTTCACTCAGTGGTTTTGTGAATATATCGGCCAATTGTTTTTCCGTGCATATATGCTCAATGCATATATTTCCATTTTGCACATGATCCCTAATGAAATGGTACCTTATTTCTATGTGTTTGGCCTTAGAGTGCTGAACTGGATTTTTAGTGAGATTGATAGCACTCGTATTGTCACACTTAATAGGAATATTTTCTAGTTTAACACCATAGTCCTCTAGTTGTTGCTTGAGCCATAATACTTGAGCACAACAGCTACCAGCAGCTATGTATTCAGCTTCGGCTGTGGATAGTGCTACTGAATTCTGCTTTTTACTAAACCATGATACTAAATTGTTTCCTAAGAATTGGCATGTGCCACTTGTGCTCTTTCTATCTAATTTGCATCCGGCAAAATCTGCATCTGAGTATGCGAGCAAATCTAGACATGAGTCTCTCGAGTACCATAATCCAATGGTGGTGGTTCCTCTTAAATATCTAAGGATCCTCTTAACTGCACTTAAATGTGACTCCTTAGGATCCGATTGATATCTAGCACATATCCCTACACTAAATACAATGTCGGGTCTACTAGCCGTAAGATAGAGCAAGGATCCAATTAGTCCTCTATAGAGCTTAATATCTACACTTTTCCCTTTTTCATCCTTGTCTAGCTTATTAGTGGGATTCATTGGAGTGCCAATTCCCTTATGATTTTCATTACCAAACTTCTTCAGTATTTCCCTTGTATACTTAGTTTGATGAATGAAAATACCTACTTTGGTTTGTTTGATTTGTAATCCTAAAAAGAAGCTTAATTCTTCCATCAAACTCATCTCAAATTCTCCATGCATTAAATCAGCAAATTCTTTGCATAGAGTATCGTTAGTGGCACCAAAGATTATGTCATCTACATATATTTGTACCACTAGTAGATTTTTGTCCTTTCTTTTGAGAAATAGAGTTTTATCTACATTTCCTCTACAAAAGTCATTATCAATGAGAAACTTACTTAGTCTATCATACCAAGCCCTAGGTGCTTGCTTTAATCCATATAATGCCTTATGCAATTTAAACACATGATTTGGTAATTCATGATTTTCAAATCCTGGAGGTTGTTCTACATATACTTCCTCTTCAATAATACCATTTAAAAATGCACTCTTCACATCCATTTGATATAATTTAAAGTCCATAAAGCATGCAAATGCTAGAAGTAATCTTATAGCTTCTAATCTAGCTACAGGAGCAAACGTCTCATCATAATCTATTCCTTCTTCCTGATTGTATCCTTTAGCTACAAGTCTAGCCTTATTTCTTATAACTACTCCATTTTCATCTAATTTATTTCTAAATACCCATTTTGTTCCAATTACTGAATTATGCTTTGGTCTTTCAGTTAATGTCCATACATTACTTCTTTTAAATTGATTTAATTTCTCTTGCATGGCATTTATCCAGTTAGTATCTTTTTCAGCTTCTTCATAAGTTTTAGGTTCTAATTGTGAAACAAAAGCAAGATAATCATTTAAATTCCTAAGAGAAGATCGAGTTCTTACCCCTTGAGATGGATCACCAATAATTAAGTCTTTGGGATGTCCATGTGCATACCTCCATTCTTTTGGCACGTCTTGGGGTTGTGGTGGCAGGCAATCTTCTCCCTTATCTTGATTTGGCACGTCATCTATATTCAACTTTTCAAAGTCTATAATTCCTGTATCATCATCAACAATACTTTCTTTCCTAGCAGACTCACTATCAGACTCATCAAATATAATATTGACCGACTCTTCCACTACTAAGGTTCTTTTGTTGAATACTCTGTATGCCTTGCTAGATGTGGAGTATCCTAAGAAGATATCTTCATCTGACTTGGCATCAAATTTACTTAAATCCTCCTTGCCATTATTTAAGATAAAACATCTACATCCAAATACTTTAAAATATTTTGCAGTTGGTTTCCTATTGTTCCAAAGTTCATAAGGAGTTTTCTTAGTTATAGGTCGTATTAAGACTCGATTTAGAATATGGCAAGAAGTGTTTATAGCTTCAGCCCAAAAGTACTTTGGAAGATTTGACTCGCACAACATTGTGCGTGCCATTTCTGCCAATGTCCTATTTTTCCTTTCAACAACCCCATTTTGTTGAGGCGTTCTAGGTGCTGAAAATTGATGTGATATTCCATTTTTAGTGCAGAATTCCTCGAAGTGTTGATTTTCAAATTCCGTGCCATGATCACTTCGAATTGCTACCAATGTGAGTTTCTTTTCATTTATGATTTTATTGTATAGTTTCAAAAATTCTGAAAATGCTTCATTCTTATGTGCCAAAAATAAAACCCATGTGTACCTTGAAAAATCATTTACAATAACTAGTCCATACTTCTTCCCTCCTAGACTTGTAGTTCTAGTAGGTCCAAATAAATCCATATGTATGAGTTCAAATGGTCTAGTTGTTGAGACTACATTTTTCGATTTGAAGGATGACTTAGTTTGTTTTCCCAATGAACATGGTCCACATATTTTGTCTTTTTCAAAAGTCAATTTTGGCACATCTTTTATTAACTCCTTCTTAACTAGTTTTGATATTAATTCCATACTAGCATGTCCCAGTCTTCGATGCCAAAGCCAACTAGTTTCATTTTTCTTTTCTTCATTAGTAATTAAGCATAAACCATTTTTCTTGCCTAATTCTTGAAGATCTACTAAATAAATATTCCTTTGCCTTTGTCCTACAAGTACAATACTATTATCTTTAGGATTTGTGATTATACATACAGATGCTTCAAATGTAACTTTAAATCCTTTATCACAAAACTGACTTATGCTAAGAAGATTATGTTTCAAACCTTTAACTAATAAGACATTTTCTATAAAAACAGATGGAGCAATGAAAATTTTACCCTTTCCAATGATATACCCTTTACCATTGTCTCCATAGGTTACTACTCCACCATTCTTTGGTTCCAAGGTGACAAATTGATCTTCGTCACCAGTCATGTGTCTTGAACACCCGCTATCTAGATACCAACGTTTTTCAACTTTGTCAGCTGCAAGACACACCTGCAATCAAAATCAAGAAGAAACTTTAGGTACCCAAACTAAGTTGGGTCCTTTAGGGTTAGTACTCCATGTTCCTTTTGGAACCCAAACTTTTTTGAATTTTATCTTTTGATTATTACTTGATTTGTTTTGACTAGACTTTCTAAAGTTACATTCATATGCTCTATGTCCTAACTTATTGCAATAATAACAAGTAATATTTTCATTTTTAGCTTTTACAAAAATATTCTTTAATAATTTTTGTTTCCTATTTGTTTTATATCCTAAACCGGCCTTATCATATACAGCTTTTTGGCTATCAAGAATCAAATTTAATTTGGTAGAACTAAGAGTAAATTTATCTACCAAAGTTTTATATTTTTCAGCATCTTCTTTTAACTTAATATTTTCAGCAATTAAGTTCTTGGTTTCATTTTCAAGTTTCCTACTTAATGTTTCGTAGTTATGAGACAGTTTTATCTTATCTTTAATGAGAGATTGATTTTCTTCTTTTAGAGCTTTGTTTTTATTAATTACTTTTTTATGTTCTTCCATGAGTTCTAAAAATGCATCATGTAATTCATCAACAGTAAAATCGCAGTCAAGTTCAGAATCTACCTCATCGTCATTGGCCATATGACATATTTGGGCCGTGTCTTGATGATCTTCGTCCTCCGAACTTGATTCCTCACTCTCACTCCAATCGGCCATAAAATTCTTCTTTTTCAATTTTCTTGCCATCCACTTCAAATCTGGGCAATCTATCTTATAATGCCCGGGTTTGTTACACTCATAGCAAATGGGAGTTTCTTTCTCCTTTTCTTTGTCCTTACCCTTTTCTTTGCTTGAGTTACCTTTAATGAAGGGCTTCTTTTTATGGAATCTATTCTTACCTCTCATGAATTTTCTGAATTTTCTCCCAAGCACTGCCATCCCTTCTTCATCAATATCTTCATCATCATTTGAATCTTCCGATTCAGTTTGTTGTCTAGGGGTGGTAGTCTTTAGGGCAATAGGCTTTCTCCTCTTGACCTCATCTTCTGAATTTTGCCTCATTGTCAACTCATAGGTCATGAGTGATCCTAGAAGCTCCTCTAACTGCAGTGTGTTGAGGTCCTTTGCTTCTTGAATAGCGGTTACCTTGGCCTCCCAATTCCTTGGTAGAGACCTGAGAATTTTACGCACCAAATCAGAGTTAGAATAAGACTTTCCTAAACTCTTAAGCCCATTTATAATATCAGTAAAACGAGTAAACATATCAGTTATGGACTCAGTAGATTCCATTTTAAACAGTTCATACTTGTGTACTAATATGTTTATCTTAGACTCCTTAACTTGATTGGTCCCTTCATGTGTGACCTCAAGTCTATCCCAAATTTCTTTGGCGGTGGTGCAAGTGGATATTCTATTAAATTCATTTACATCTAAAGAGCAGTAAAGTATATTTACAGCTTTTGCATTTAACTGTGCTAATCTTCTATCATTTTCATTCCAATCCATTTCTGGTTTGGGTATGATAGTGCCCTCTATGTTAAGTGTGGGTGTGTGAGGTCCTCTAGTGATGATTTGCCATAGTTCATAATCTGAAGCTTGAATGAATATCCTCATTCTGGCTTTCCAATATGTGTAGTTTGTGCCATTAAATAGAGGAGGTCTATTTGTGGATTGTCCCTCACTCATTGCACATCCCACTTGGGTTGTCATGATCTTTAACTCTTGATTGTTAGATCAATGAGTACTATTAGAGCACCTTGCTCTGATACCACTTGTTGCCCAAGGTGACAAGCCAAGAGGGGGGGGGGGTGAATTGGTTTCTTCTTTTCTTTAGTGCTTTTAAAACTTTCTTAGTTAACTGCGATGGATGCTTACTTAGGTTATTAGAGTGAGTTAAACTAATGCAAGAATAGAAAGTAAAGCAAGAGAGAATGAAAGCACAAACACAATCCAAACACAACAATATATAGTGGTTCGGTGCTCTCCTTAGCACCTACGTCCACTCCCCAAGCGTACCCTTGGAAATTCACTATAATCTCGCGGATTACAGTTGGATTGTTTTCCGGGCTCACAATCCAAAAATCTTGTTGGTTTTACGGGATCACCAACGAACCTATACAACTTTGGTTTTCCGGGTTTACCAAAAACCTTTGTTGGTTTTGCGGGCTCACCAACGAACCTTTACAACTTTGGTTTTCCGGGTTTACCAAAAATCTTTGTTGGTTTTGCGGGCTCACCAACGAACCTTTACAAAGTATTCAAATAAATGAAAAGAAAAGATTTAAACTCCTAAATGAGCATATAGAACAATATGAGCAATGAAGAAGAGTTAGAAAGAAATTATCGCTTTGAAGTCGCTTGGCTCTTCTTTGTCAAGGAAGCTTCACTCTTCAATGGGGGAAGGAGCTCTTGATGCCTCTTTGAATCTGCTCAATCCCTTTCTTTGATTTTTGAATGAAGCTCTTGATGAAGAAGATTAGGGCTCTTTGGTTTTCTTGTGTATTCTTTGATTTCCCACTCAAAAGTTGTTTATTCTGATGAATAGTGCCCCTTTAAATAGTTTTCAACCTTCCTTGGACAAGCCCCATTCGTCAGATTTGAAAAACTAGCCGTTACATGCCTTGGGAAGGACAAAAAGTACATCTGCAGAACTAGCCGTTACTGTTCAGCCCGTGTTTGGGTCGGCTCAACCTGTCCTTGGGTCGACCCAACTTGGCCTTGGGTCGACTCAAACATTCCTTGGGTCGACCCTCTCAGAGAACACAGAAACATGAATTTCAAACTTCCTTCACTTGGGTCGACCCAACCATTCTTTGGGTCGACTCAAAGTTCACTTGGGTCGACTCAACTTCTTCTTGGGTCGACCCTCTCAGTAATTCCAGAGAGCCATTTTCTGTCTGTCTTTCTGTCTTCCATTTGGGTCGACCCTCTCAGGGTTTGGGTCGACTCAAAGTTCACTTGGGTCGACTCAACTTCTTCTTGGGTCGACCCTCTCAGTAATTTCAGAGAACCATTTTCTGTCTGTCTTTCTGTCTTGTCTTTGGGTCGACCTTCTCAGGGTTTGGGTCGACTCAAGCTTGGGTCGACTCAACCACTGTGTGGGTCGACCCTCTCAGTAAATCCAGAGAGCATTTTTCCTTTGCATTTTGAGGTTCTTTGGAGGTTGGGTCGACTCATGCCTACCTTGGGTCGACCCAACTCACTGTTCATTTGTGCTGTTTTTGCAGGAGTGTGCCAGATGATTCCTTTAAGTCCCGGGGTCGACCCAATCAACCTATGGGTCGACTCAATTCACACTTTGCTGCATTCTTAAGATTAGATCCATCCAAATGAACAAGACCATATATATATTTTCAATTAAACAAATATACTGAGAGCAATGAACTTATAAATGAAGTATCAATTTTAACTTATAGCATACTCTAGAGAATTGCTTGTTAATAATCAAAATAACACTATCATCCTCACCTTCCAATATGAGTAATCGGATCCATTAAAGAATGGGGGTCTTTGGGTGGACTGACCCTCAATGTGGGAAGATCCAAATGGGGTTGTCATTTCGATCTTTTACTCTTGGGTGGAAGAGTTTAGGCTCTGATACCACTTGTTGCCCAGATAGACAACCCAAGAGGGGGGGTGAATTGGGTTTTAAAATAATTTAGCTATTTAAAACGTTGTGGATGACTAATTAAAACTATTGCAAGTTGTTTAATTAATTGCTATGTGCTGTAAGTGATATGAGAGTAAGAGAAAGAGAGACAATCAATCACAAACACCAAGTTTTATAGTGGTTCGGAGCTAACCCTTGCTCCTACGTCCACTCCCCAAGTCTCACTTGGGAATTCACTATAACCCCTTGGATTACAGCCGGTTGTTTTCCAAGCTCACAACCAAACTTGTTGTTTTACGAGCTCACAACAAACTCGGTCGGTTTTCCCTGGCTCACCGACTAGAACCGCCCCGATTGTTTTTCCGAGATCACAATCGAACCCTTACACACGTTGGTTTTACACTCGGCTCACCAACCAACCTCAATACCCTTGATTCAATCCCCCGATTGAACCAAGTAAAGACCAGGTGAAAATAAAAGGTACAAACAGAAAACACAGCTTCTCAAAAAGCAGATAAATAACAATATAAACAGAAGAAAAGTTAGAAGCCCTCAAACACGTTTGAGTTGGAGTTGAGTGGGGCTTCTCGAACTTCGGGTCTCCTCTTGAATGTGTGGTCGACTTGAATGCAAGAGGAGGCTTCTTTAATTGCTGGGAAGAGAAAGTTGGATGGAGTTAATGCCGCTCTTCCCTCTTTTCGTTGAAGAACAGGTTGCAGAGATTGAATGCTTGATTACTTTGAGTGGAATAGTTGTTCTCTACTTTGCTACAGTCCTCTGTGGCTATTTAAACTAACCCCCACGGAAACTAGCCGTTAGAGACTTTTTTCTGCCCGTTCTGCACACTCTGCACAGCCTGACAATATGTCCGTTGGTGGGTTGGAGTCGACTCGCGCGATCAGGAGTCGACTCGGTTGTAGCGGGAGTCGACTCATGCTTTTCTGGAGTCGACTCGGCAACTGTTTCGGATTTGAATTAAAGTAGCCCCTTCGACTGGGAGTCGACTCGTCTTGACCCGGAGTCGACTCGCCAACTTCTGGAGCTGACTTGGCATTTTCGGAGTCGGCTCATCCCATGAAGTCCACGGAGCCAATTTTCAACTTGGCCAACTCGAGTCGACTCGACTGTCTTGGGAGTCGACTCGGCGCTCAGAGCCCGAACTCCCGATCTTCTGTCTTTTGGCTCGTCCAGTCTTGGAGTCGACTCGAACTTTCCCGGAGTCGACTCGGCTCTCAGTTTCCGAAACTAAGTCTTCTGCCCTTTTGGTGTACCGCTGCCTTGGAGTCGACTCGAGCTTTCTAGGAGTCGACTCGGCTCTCAGACACAGCAGATTGGTCTTCTGTCTTCTTTGGGGTCGCGGTGTCTAGGAGTCGACTCGCGTATTGCGGAAGTCGACTCGAATCTCAGAGTCCGAAAAACGTTCTCTGACTTTTTCCTTGTGTTCCTCTGAGAGTCGACTCTCACTTTCTTTGGAGTCGACTTGCCAACCATCGGAGTCGACTCGCGTTCCACTGGAGTCGACTCGAATCTCATACCCGAAAACTGCTCTCTGACTTTTCTGCCTGTGACTCCTAGGAGTCGACTCATACTACCCTGGAGTCGACTCGGTGAACATCGGAGTCGACTCGTGCAGTTCAGGAGTCGACTCGCTGACAGGTTTTGAGTTGATGCTTTCTGTTCGTCTGTCTGTTCTCAGTCGGAGTCGACTCGTACTGATCCGGAGTCGACTCGAGCTCGTGCCAGTGAACTTGATACGCTTGGAGTCGACTCGTGATACTCTGGAGTCGACTCGAGTCTCAGACTTTGGTTTAAGCTGACTTCTTAACTTATCCAAAATATTATGAACCAAGTCTAGAGACACTTAGACAAGATTTTCACTGAAACACTTAATTGAATTCATTAGTAAACAAGAGATATACTCAAATGCTTTGAGCTCATCAAAATCAAATAGAGTTTTAATCAATCACTCCACAATGTGGTGGTGAGAGGTGGTCAGGCTCCTGATGTGGGATCTCAGGCTCTATAGTTTGGGATTTTCTTTTAGGGGCCTTAACCCAAGACCCGTTTTTCTTGTGAAACTCCATCCTATGTAATGTGCTCTTATTGTAGTAGTCAGTGTTTCTTAAAGGTTTTGCCGGCTCATTTTCTAGAATTGGAACTTTAAAATGTTTGAACAGTAGGGTAAAAATCATCCCATATGGTATGCTAAATCTGGAATACCTATGACATATGGAGATGTAGTTCAACATGAGCCTAGGTAGGTTTAGGGGAATCCCTAGCAAGATATGGTGCATGATAGCTAAATCTCGCTCCGAAACGAAGTCGAAGCGACCGGTTTTTGGGAACAAGACCCGGTTAACTATGCTCAAAAGCAATCTCATCTCGGCATTGAGGTCTTGGGAGTTAACTACGTCAAGAGGGCCGCAGTCCTCTCTTCCTAAAAGTAGGTTTAGGGCAATCTCCCTTTGGGGATGTGAGGTCGGAGCCTCACCGTATTTAGGAATTTGTAATAAGCTAGATAGAATATCCTCATTGATTTCTATCAATGTCCCTCGGACATATCCAGTGTACCCCGAGTCCCTTAAGGCCATATTGCTAAACATTTCTCTAACTAGGCCGGGATAGGTTGAAATCATCTACCCTGCGTAGGAGCCACTCCGGAAAAGCCTGAAAATAAAATGAGAGCCCTACAGTTGATCATGGAAAATGAGAACTTCGACTTCTCCGAGAAGGTAATAGCTAGTTCTCTTTCTGCTGAAATGAGATTGCTGCTCAGTATTATAAATAGAATTTTATTTCCAAAGACCGGGAGATTCGATCTCATCACAGAGCGAGATCTAGCAGTGATGGAGTGTATGATTCAGGGGAGTCCCCTAAATCTTCCGGCCATGATACTGAGACAGATGAGGAAGGTGATCTGCAACTCGAGGGTATCACTACCTTATGGTATGATACTCACTTTGATTTTTCGACAGCACGGTATATCTCTCGAGGGGGAGGCATCCAAGAGTCTGCATCATACTGACACATACACTGCACGAACACTTATACGCATGGGATATGAAAAAGTGAACGGGCAGTGGCTTCACACTGGAGCAGGCATTCAGGGTGAGGCACCAGAGGGAGATGCACCAGAGGCTGAGGATGAGGAGGATATGGATCATCCTACTGCACCTTTAGAGGCTGGACCATCGTCATCCGTTCCTCCGAGAGATACGGATGAGTTCTGGAGCAGGATGACTGAGCTCATGTCAGCTCAGGCGAGGACTATTACTGACGGGCTGACGAGCCGATTGGACGCCCGATTGGACGTCATGTCTGCTGAGATCAGTGATCTAAGGCAGCAGATAGGAGCACTCCGGAGAGAGAGAGACCCATGGACCATCTGTGCCACAGACTGCTGAGTCAGAGATTTCGGCACAGAGTCATCCAGCTCGTCGTGCTCCACGCCAGACACAGTCTCACCAGGCTCGACCTCCCCTCGCCACGTACACTAGAAGGATGAGGACTAGATCCCAGCCATTAGATTCTTCCTAGGCTGATCTTAGCATTTCTGTTTAGAGCCTAGGCTAGATATCTAGTTCTCATATGTATCTTGCTTTTATCATGTATCTTTAAATCTTTGTGGAGTGATTGATTAAAACCCTATTTGATTTTGATGAGCTCAAAGCATTTGAGTATATTTCTTGTTTACTAATGAATTCAATTAAGTGTTTCAGTGAAAATCTTGTCTAAGTGTCTCAAGACTTGGTTCATAATTTTTGGATAAGTTAAGAAGTCAGCTTGAACCAAAGTCTGAGACTCGAGTCGACTCCAGAGTATCACGAGTCGACTCCAAGCGTATCAAGTTCACTGGCACGAGCTCGAGTCGACTCCGGATCAGTACGAGTCGACTCCGACTGAGAACAGACAGACGAACTGAAAGCTTCAACTCAGAACCTGTCAACGAGTCGACTCCCGAAGTGTGCAAGTCGACTCCGAGGTTCACCGAGTCGACTCCAGGGTAGTAAGAGTCGACTCCAAGAGGAATACAAAGAAAAAGTCAGAGAGCAGTTTTCGGGTCTGAGATTCGAGTCGACTCCAGTGGAACGCGAGTCGACTCCGATGGTTGGCAGGTCGACTCCAAAGACAGCAAGAGTCGACTCTCAGCAGTACACAAAGAAAAAGTCAGAGGGCAGATTCTGGACTCTGAGATTCGAGTCGACTCCCGCATTACGCGAGTCGACTCCGAGACTCCGCGACCACAAAGAAGACAGAAGACCAAGTTACTGCCTCTGAGATTCGAGTCGACTCCCAGACAGCTAGAGTCGACTCCAAGGCAGCTTCACATCAAAAGGGCAGAAGACCAAGTTTCGGAAACTGAGAGCCGAGTCGACTCCCAGGACAGTCGAGTCGACTCGAGTGGACCAAATTCAAAAATACGTCCACGGACTTCATGGGATGAGCCGACTCCGAGAAAGCCAAGTCAGCTCCAGAAGTTGGCGAGTCGACTCTGGGTCAAGACGAGTCGACTCCCAGTCGTGAAGGCAACTTTAATTCAAATCTGGAACAGTTGCAGAGTCGACTCCGAAAAAGTATGAGTCGACTCCCGCTACAGACGAGTCGACTTCTGATCGCACGAGTCGACTCCAACCCACCAACGGACACATTGTCAGACTGTACAGAGTGTGCAGAACGGGCAGAAAAAGTTCTCTAACGGCTAGTTTCCGTGGGGGTTGGTTTAAATAGCCACAGAGGACTGTAGCAAAAGAAAAAGAACAACCATTCCACTCCAAGTAATCAAGCTTTCAATCTCTGCAACTTGTTCTTCAACGAAAAAGAGGGAAGAGCAGCATTAACTGCATCCACCCACTTCTTCCCAACAATGAAAGAGCCTTCTCCTGCATTCAAGTCGACAACACATTCAAGAGGAGACCCGAAGTTCAAGAAGCCCTTCCTCTTCTCCAACTTAAAAGCGTTTGAGGGCTCTTAACTTCGTTATTGTTCATATTGCCATTTATCTGCTTTTGAGAAGCTGTATTTTTCTGTTTGTCTCTTTTATCTACACCTTTGTCTTTGCTTGGTTCAATCGGGGCATTGAATCAAGAGTATTGAGGTTGGTTGGTGAGCCGAGTGTAAAACCAACGTGTAAGGGTTCGATTGTGATCCCGGAAAAACAATCGGGGTTGGTTCTAGTCGGTGAGCCTGGGGAAAACCGACCGAGTTCGTTGTGAGCTCGTAAAACAACAAGTTTGGTTGTGAGCTTGGAAAACAACCGGCTGTAATTCAAGGGGTTATAGTGAATTCCCAAGAGAGACTTGGGGAGTGGACGTAGGAGCAAAGGTTAGCTCCGAACCACTATAAAAGCTTTGTGTTTGTGATTGCTTGTCTCTTACCATTACTCTCATTTCATACACATCACAGCAACTAATTAATCATCTTGTAAAAAGCATTAATTAGTCACCCACAAACGCTTTAATAGTTAAAATTATTTTAAAACCCAATTCACCCCCCCTCTTGGGTTGTCTATCTGGGCAACAAGTGGTATCAGAGCCTAAACTCTTCCACCCAAGAGTAAAAGATCAAAATGACAACCCCATTTGGATCTTCCCACATTGAGGGTCAGTCCACCCAAAGACCCCCATTCTTTAATGGATCCGACTACTCATATTGGAAGGCTAGGATGAGAATATTCATCCAAGCCCAAGACTATGAGATGTGGACCATTGTAGTAAATGGCCCATACATCCCATCCATATATGTAGAGGGTGTCACGGTACCCAAACTAGAAAAGGATTGGGATGAACATGACGTGAGGAAGGCACAACTAAACTCTAAAGCTATGAATGCGCTTTATTGTGCCTTAGATAGAAATGAATTTAATAGGGTCTCTACTTGCAATTCTGCAAAAGAGATTTGGGACAGACTTGAAGTGACCCATGAGGGCACGAATCAAGTCAAAGAATCCAAAATAAATATTTTGGTTCATAAATATGAACTATTTAAAATGGATTCTAATGAAACAATTACATGCATGTTTACTAGGTTTACTGACATTGTCAATGGCCTAAAAAGCCTTGGCAAGAACTATACTAACAGTGAGCTTGTCAGGAAAATCCTTCGGTGTCTACCAAGGTCATGGGAAGCTAAAGTGACCGCAATCCAAGAAGCCAAGGACCTGAACAAATTACCACTTGAGGAGCTTCTTGGATCCCTAATGACGCACGAGCTAGTTGATGGGGACATCAGAGCCCTTCATCCAGATGATCCTGAGCCCCCGGATTGAGCCAGACTCGTTTATTTGCATATTTATTTTATTATTTTATTTTTGGGCTTATTTGCATTCTAGGGTTTATTTGTGGTTTATTTTATTTCTGGGCTTATTTGCATTTTAGGGCTTATTTATGTTATTTGTGGGTTCATTAGGATTTATTTCTGTGTAAGGGGGGTTTATGCAAGTTGTGTATTTGGGCCCTATATATAGGGAACTATTTTCATGATTAGAGTTTAATGAATGATTAAGAATTTCTTTTCCCCCAGATCTTATCCTTCCTCCTCCTCCTCCCCCTCCCCTTCTCTTCTTCCTGTGTCTCTAGAACCTCTTCTTCCTTCTTCCTCTCTTGTTCTTCCTTCTCCTCCTCTTTTTCCGCATTTGTGCGGCATCAACTTGGTATCAGAGCCCCGGCTTTGCCTCCGTTGCCAAAGCCACGATCGAGCATTTTCTTCCTCAAGCTTCCACGGTCCACTGCCCTAGTCATTCACTCTACCAAAAGCCCACTGGAGACTTCATCTCTGTCTCTTCCCCTCGGTGCTCACCAGAAGAGCACACACACTTCAAAAAAAAAAAAAAAAAAAATCCCACCCTGTTGCCCATTTCTTCCCTCTCGGTTCTCATCAGAGACAAAAGGGGAAAACCCTTTCATCGGGCCCTTCCCACTGGCCGCCAAGTCCGCGGCCACCACTTCCACTGTTCGCCGCCGGCTGCACCACACCCCACCGCCGCTCTGTGCCATCCCGGCGCTACCGACCTGCTGTGACCCCTCTCCACCGTGCACGTTTCCGCCTTCACCACCGGAAGACGCCTGCCGGAGCCGTGACCACCTTGCCTTCGGCTCGCCACCGGACACCGCCGCCTGCCGGAGCCGCCCGTCGCCGTGGACCACGGAATCGCGGCCGAGATCACCGCCCTCCGCCACGGCCATAGAAGCCCCGCCCCGCAGCTGCAGCCGCAAGGGTCGGAGAGCCCTTCTGAACCGTCGGGAGGTTGAAGCTGCTTAACGGGTAAGTTTCGCATCCGTTAACCCACAACTCGGTAGCCCGGATCCGCCACCCAAAAAAAAAAAAAAAAAAATAGTGCACGTGAGTTGCACGTGCGGGTCATACGGATATCGGGTCGGCTCAAACCTGATAACCCGGATCCTAACGGATCCGAGTTAAAAAAAAAAAAAAAAGGGTACGCACGTGACCACACGTGCCCCAAAAAAAAAAAAAAAAAAAAAAAGGTACCTGGCTTTTTCCTGTTCATCTTCCCGTGGCCTCCCCCCGCCGCGATCGCCGCCGCACCGTACAGCCATCGCCGCTCTGCCCTCTGATCAAGCCGCCACCGAGCCCGTCGTCACCGCCGGAGCCGTTGTCGCCGAGTGCTGCTACCTCCGAGCGCCCCTCCAGGCGCCGCCTCCTCCGAGGGCCTCCGCCAAGCTCCTCCTCTCCCCCCGTCGGCCGCCGCCCAAGACTCCCAACGGCTTCATCCGCCATCGGTTCCCCCGCCCTGAGCTCCCCGCCGAGCCGCACCGTCTGCGCCTCCGCGACCGCCCTCACGGACGTCTCAGTCGACGCCGCCGCCCGCTGCACTCCGCCTCATCTTCTTCAGCGCCGGCCGCCGTTCCTCCTTCCGCCGAGCCACACCACCACGCCTCCACCCATCAAACACCCACCCTTTCTAACCTTCAGGTCCCGATCCGCACCACCATTCTCCACTGCCTCCTCGCTTCCTTCGTCCTCAGTCCAACACCAGAAACCCACACCTCACTACAATCACAGGATCCCCTTCTCACTACCCCTTTCGGGCCCAACAGGGCGTGGCCCTCTCAGCCCGCGCCCAGTCACTCACCAGCCCACTACACCACCGGAAGCAGGCCACTCATTTCTCTCTTCCGAGGTCCAATCCCTCATGCCTACAAAACCTGTAAGCCTCTTCAAGCTGAAGGCCCAGCAAGCCCACCGATTTGCTGTGATCAGACTCAAGTTGAAGCCAATTAAAACCAATTGAAGGGTCCGTCAGCTACAATCGCATTCTTGATCATCGCCCACGAGCACACGACTTTGGTCGTCTACTTTTCGACAGGTGATAGGTTTCCGCTTTTCTTGGGCTTGTTCATTTAATTATGTTCTAGTTCTTTTGCATGATAGCCACATTTTGAAAACTTACTTTTGCTGTCAAATTTCAGAACATAGAACCCCTACTTTCAAACCCATCCTATTTGCCTTTTTAAAATCTAAATATTAAATTAGCACACCCTAACAACTGGATGCTTCTCAACATTCTTCGATCAGATTGATTTAGGATCAGAACAACTGTACTACTTGATTGCAATCTAACTTCTTAAATTGAATAATCTTAATCCTTAATTCTGAATAACCGAAGTAAAAATCAGCAACATTTAAATTTTAAGTTATTATTGTGAAGACTTGCTGATTTCTGAAGTCATAACAGATTGCATTAGTAGGTTGTCCAGCATCAACTTTGGTCCTACATTATAGTTACTAAGGTTTCATTAGTGACACTGCATTTCACATCATCACCCAGTGTCATCATTGCATGCCAACCTGTAGTGATATGGAGTACTATCTCAGTCAACCTAAAACCCCTGTAGTTACCATGAATTCCGACATTTTGAGGTCTATCAAGGAACAGATCGTTGCCATACGGGCTGGATACAAGAAATTCAGACAAGAGATCCGTGGGCTCGTGCAAAATTCTAAGACCCCTAAATCGCCAACCCCTGTTACAGCCCAACCTAAAATCAGTTTGGTCGCACCACCTGTAGTCCTTCCCCACTCTCCTAGGCACCAAACCCAATACTCTAGGTGTCAACAATTCGGCCACATAGCGCCCCAATGTTCCACTAAAACCTACTCGATTACTGAACCAGAAGTTAGGAACCAAGAGGCCGAATATGTCGAAGAAGTCTATGAACCAAATATAGAAGACTATGAAGAAGACTTTGAAGACGAACTTACAGAATTAGACTTTGTCCAAAATGATTCCCAAAGGGAGACTAGTGATCTAAGTACAACCAAGCCACTTCACATCACAACTGTGGAAGAGGTAGTGACAGATATTGAGAGCCAATCATCTGAATTGGCACTTGTAGCTAAAGTTACCCATGCGGAGTCCAACCTTGAACATTCCCCGGTAGTAGTTTCCCTTCTAGAGGAGTTTCATGATGCACTCCCTGATGATCTTCCGGATGCACTTTCTCTAATGCATGATATCCAACGCGCAATCGATCTAGTTTCCGGAGCATCTCTGCCCAACCTTCTACATCATAGGCTCAGACCGAATGCATATGCTAGGACCTGGAATTTAATGTTACCGACAGTTGAGTTTGCATGTAATAGTTCGGTTAACAAGTCCATAGGTATGAGTCCATTCGAAGTAGTGCATGATTACAAACCTAGGCAACCTATAGACCTGTTTTTCATGTCTCATCAGTATAGAGTCTTTGAGTCTGCACAATCAATTGTATCACATCCACATTCATTGCATCGAGAAATCAGCAATTGTAGTCACTTTAATAACTTAAAATATAAATCCTTTGCTGATTTACACAGACGTTATAATGAGTTAAGTGAAAGAGATTACATCATGATAAGAATTAGGTTTGAACGACTTTCTTCGGAAACGTTTAAGAAATTGCAAATTTGTAGTGCAGAACAGTTCAAAATCTTAAAGAAAACCAGTTCGAATGCATATGTTGTGGATCTTCCTGATGACTATGGGATTAGTGCGACATTTAATATTGAAGATTTAGTCCCATACAAAAAGATAATATTCCTGCCTTCTGACCCCTTTATTGCTATACCTGCCCATGTTGGACACCCTGCCCTATTACCTGCTGTTGAGCCACCACCTCCCAAATTTCATGCACGCAGAGAACAAATAGAACATATATTGGATGAGCAGGTTATTTCAAGCAGGAACGGTGGTTACCAACGTTACCTTGTTCGGTGGAAAGGTCGACCAAAGTCTGATGTGACGTGGATTTCCAAAGCACAGTTGCAGCGCATTGACCCCGATCTTCTGGAGCAGTACGACAGCCGGCCAGACCTGTACTTGACGGGGTCGAGTTTTTCTCACCCGGGAGGAGTTGATGGGGACATCAGAGCCCTTCATCCAGATGATCCTGAGCCCCCGGATTGAGCCAGACTCGTTTATTTGCATATTTATTTTATTATTTCATTTTTGGGCTTATTTGCATTCTAGGGTTTATTTGTGGTTTATTTTATTTCTGGGCTTATTTGCATTTTAGGGCTTATTTATGTTATTTGTGGGTTCATTAGGATTTATTTCTGTGTAAGGGGGGTTTATGCAAGTTGTGTATTTGGGCCCTATATATAGGGAACTATTTTCATGATTAGGGTTTAATGAATGATTAAGAATTTCTTTTCCCCCAGATCTTATCCTTCCTCCTCCTCCTCCCCCTCCCCTTCTCTTCTTCCTGTGTCTCTAGAACCTCTTCTTCCTTCTTCCTCTCTTGTTCTTCCTTCTCCTCCTCTTTTTCCGCATTTGTGCGGCATCACTAACCTTGAAACAACACAACGAGGAAGAGTCCTCCCATAAGAAAAAGGTAATAGCTCTAAAATCTACTTCATCTAACAAGGACTTATCTTGCAGTAGCAGCAGTAAAGAAGAAGAACATGAGGATGATGATGGTGAGGCACTTCTTATGCGCAAATTCAGAAAATTCATCAACCACAAGAAGTCCTATCATCAAAGGAGAGGCCCCTCAAATTCCTACCGCAAGGACAAAGGTAAGGAAAGGGAAAATGAGGGGATTGGCTGTTACGAGTGCAAGAAGCCGGGTCACATAAGAGCTGAGTGCCCTTTACTGAAGAAGGGAAGCAAGTACAAGAAGAAGAAGGCTCTTGTCACGACACTATCCGACTCAGACTCATCATCCTCTTCATCGGATGAGGAACAAGAGGAAAAGGCCAATTTCTGCTTCATGGCCAATGGAAATGAGGTAACGCTCGAATCGCCTTTAGATTTTACTTTTGATGAGCTTTATGATGCCTTTAATGAACTAATGATTGAATATAAGGCTATAAATGTTAAAAACAGAGAATTAAAAGTAACTAACCAAACTTATATCCGTAAGTATGATTCATTAGTTAAGGATAAGGATTTAATCACCAAAGAAAATATAGACCTTAAGACAAGCAACCAACTTTTAACTCAAAAGACTAATACCTTAACTAAGGATAATGAAAAACTAACTAAGAAACTCTCAGAACTTAAAAACCATAAACAAATCTTAAACAAGGATCTCACAAAAGAACTAAATGATCTAAAGGCAGAAAATCAAACACTAACCAAAGAACTTAACAAATACAAACCCTTAGTTGAAAAATTTACATATAGCTTAGAAAAATTGAATATGATACTAAATAGTCAATGAGCAGTATTTAATAAAGCGGGTTTAGGATATCAACCAAGAAATAAACAAAAACTTCTTAGTAACTTCTTTGTTAAAGCTGGGAAAAGTAAAACTAAGAAAATAACCTGCTTTTGTTGTGGAACTATAGGTCATAAAGCAAATGTGTGTAATTTTAGGAAAGGTAAAACAAAAAGGAAAATTAAAAGGGTATGGGTTCCAAAAGGAACCAACTTGACTAACCATGAAGGACCCAAGAAAACTTGGGTACCTAAGATGACATGATTTGCTTGTGTAGGAGTGTCTTGCAGCCAAGGTCAACAAAAAATGCTGGTATTTGGATAGTGGCTGCTCAAGACACATGACGGGTGATAAGGATCAATTTTTCATCCTTGAAGCTAAGAAGGGAGGTGCTGTGACTTTTGGAGACAACAACCAAGGTCACATCATTGGTATTGGTAAAGTTCAAATCATCCCTTCTACTTTTATTGATAATGTTAGATATGTTGATGGGCTTAAGCATAACTTGTTAAGCATTAGTCAATTATGTGATAAAGGGTATGATGTTATGTTTAAACCATCACTATGCATTATAACAAACCCTAATGACAATAGTTTAGTCTTTAAAGGAATTAGACGTGGAAATGTGTATGTTGTAGACCTTGAAGATCTTGCAAAACATAACCAATGTTTAGTTGTTAATGAAACTAAAGATAATGATGCTAGTTGGTTATGGCACCGTAAGTTAGGTCATGCAAGCATGGACACAATAACTAAACTAGTTAAAAGAGATTCCGTGATAGGTTTGCCAAAATTAAAATTTGAAAAGAACAAAATATGTGAAGCATGTCAATTTGGCAAACAATCTAGGAACTCATTTAAATCCATAAAATGTGTCTCTACCTCTAGACCTCTAGAATTATTACACATGGACCTATTCGGACCAACTAGAACAACAAGCCTAGGTGGAAATAAATATGGTCTAGTTATTGTAGATGATTATTCTAGGTACACTTGGGTTATGTTCTTAGCACATAAAGATCAAGCTTTTTCAGTATTTAAAAAGTTTCATAAGGAAGTAACCAATGCTAGAGATACTTCAATAATAGCCATTAGAAGTGACCATGGTACCGAATTTGAAAATCAGTTATTCAATGAGTTTTGTAGTAAAAAGGGAATAACTCATAATTTTTCTGCATCTAGGACACCACAACAAAATGGAGTTGTGGAGAGGAAAAATAGAACTCTAGAGGAAATGGCTAGAACTATGTTATGTGAAAGTAACCTCCCTAAGTACTTTTGGGGAGAAGCCATTAATACTTCTTGTCATATATTAAATAGAGTTTTATTAAGACCCATTATAAAGAAAACACCTTATGAACTTTGGAAAAACAGAAAACCAAAGGTAAACTACTTTCATGTTTTTGGATGTAGGTGTTTTGTTCATAATAATGGGAAAGATAATCTAGGTAAATTTGACTCTAAATCTGATGAGGGCATATTCTTAGGTTACTCTACGACTAGTAAAGCCTATAGAGTCTTTAATAAAAGAACCCTAGTTATAGAAGAATCTATACATGTTGTATTTGATGATTCTAGTGACATCTCCTCTAGTAAGAAAGTTAACCTTGATGATGATGCTGAAATTCTTGAAGAAAAGATAGATGAAATGACATTACAAGATGATAATCAAAAATTGATTGAAGGAGCATCATCAAGCCAAGAGGCTATTGTGGATCATGGGCTAACTAAAGCTTGGAGGTATGCTCACGGGCATCCTAAGGAACTAATTCTAGATGACCCATCTCAACCGGTTAGGACTAGAGCATCCCTTAGGAATTTAAATAACCATCTAGCGTTTGTCTCACACTTTGAGCCCAAACATATAGAAGAAGCCGAAAATGATGTAAATTGGATAAATGCAATGCAAGAAGAATTAAACCAATTTACTAGAAACAAAGTGTGGAATCTAGTTGAGAGACCTTCTGAATATCCAATTATAGGTACAAAATGGATTTATAAAAATAAACTAGATGAAAATGGAATCGTAATAAGGAATAAGGCTAGACTAGTAGCAAAGGGGTATAATCAAGAAGAAGGTATAGATTTTGATGAAACCTTTGCTCCTGTAGCTAGACTTGAGGCTATTAGATTATTATTAGCATATGCATGCTCTAAGAACTTCAAACTATTTCAAATGGATGTAAAAAGTGCATTTTTAAATGGGTATATTAATGAGGAGGTATATGTAGAACAACCTCCTGGTTTTGAAAATCATCAATACCCTAATCATGTTTATAAATTGAACAAAGCACTTTATGGTTTGAAACAAGCACCTAGAGCATGGTATGAGAGACTTAGCAAATTCCTATTAGAACATGAGTTCTCTAGGGGTAATGTAGATACAACTCTTTTTCTGAAAAAGAAAAACCAAGATATGCTGTTAGTACAGATTTATGTTGATGATATTATTTTCGGTGCTACTAACAATCGTCTCTGCGAAGAATTTGCTAACTTGATGCAGAGTGAATTTGAGATGAGCATGATGGGAGAGCTGACTTACTTCCTTGGACTCCAAATCAAACAATCTGAAGGAGGCATCTTCATCAATTAAGCCAAATATATCAAGGAGATGCTCAAGAAGTTTGATATGGAGGGAAACAAATCAATCAGCACCCCCATGAGTTCATCATGCAAATTAGACCAAGATGAATCAGGTAAATCTGTAGATCAGAAACTGTATTGAGGTATGATAGGATCCTTATTGTATCTTACTGCAAGTAGACCTGATATTATGTTTAGTGTTTGCATGTGTGCTAGATATCAGGCTAATCCTAAAGAATCACATCTAGTTGCAGTTAAGAGAATTTTTAAATATTTAATAGGAACTAAGAATATAGGGCTATGGTACTCTAAAGAATCTAGCCTAAACTTAATAGGATACACAGATTCAAACTTCGCTGGATGTAAGCTTGATAGAAAGTACCAGCGGGTCGTGTCAATTTCTAGGAGAAAACCTTATCTCATGGTTTAGCAAGAAACAAAACTCGGTTGCATTATCTACTGCTGAAGCTGAATATGTTGCAGCCGGGAGTTGTTGTGCTCAAATCTTGTGGATTAAACAACAACTAGAAGATTATGGCATTAAACAAGATAAAATTCCCATTAATTGTGATAATACAAGTGCCATTAATCTAACTAAAAATCCAATTCAGCATTCAAGAACTAAACATATTGAGATAAGACATCACTTCATAAGAGATCATGTATTGAATGGTGATGTGACACTCCAATTTGTTTGTACTGATGATCAATTAGCAGACATTTTTACAAAACCCCTAAGTGAAGAGAGGTTTAGTGTGCTTAGGAGGGGATTAGGAGTGATTGATCCATCCTAGTGGTAGTTTCCACTAGATTCATTGATTTTGATGATTAGTTTGTGGTTAAAATAGAGTTTCTCTTCAATGATCATCAAATCAGATCCTAATTTAGTGATTTTTCCTCGTTTGGCACAAACGAAGCATGATTTTTAGGTGCGTGCCAAAGTTAGAGACGACTCGAGTAAGTTTCAGAGTCGGCTCCTAAGGGGGAGTCGACTCGCGCATTTGCGGGAGTCGACTTGCAAAGATGGCAGCAGAGGGGGAGACGACTCGCATATAGTCGGGAGTCGACTCGAAGTCTACAGGCGCATAAGGAGAGTCGACTCGCGCATATTCTGGAGTCGACTCGAGGTCGAGTCGACTCGCGACTCAGTGGAGTCGACTCGCAGTCGGGATCCGACTTTTTAACCCTAGATTTGTCGTTTCGAAAACACTTTTCTCTCAAGCCGCCACTGTTCACAAGCCCTAGAGCCGACTCCTAGGTCGTCCCCGATTGTCTCCAAGCCCTTTTCCGTCGACCTTTCACCGTCCCTTGGGGTTTTCCTCCCTTCCTAGGTCGTCCCCGGTCGTCACCAAGACTTTCCCGTCGGTTCTTCACCGCTCATTAAGTTTTCCTCCCATTTTAGGTCATTATGCCGCGTAAGACCGTAGTCCGGAAGAGGTCCCGACCCGAGGCCGGTCCCGAGCGGCGCTCCAAGGCGCGGCACGATCCCGCGAGGCCACCACCTCCGGCTCGTTCCCCGCCTAGGGCGGTTCCCGTGAGGCCATTGGCCGGGAAGGCCGTCACCACCGGGAGATATGTCGACTTCGACTATCTCTCCCGGGAAGGGTTCACCATAGGTGATAGGCTTAGGGTCCAGGGCTTAGAGTTTTTCCTTACATTAGACCTCCCCACTTACCCTGGCCTTGTTAGAGAGTTTTACGGTACTGTCCATCGGGGAGATGGGGGTATCGAGGGCACAGTAGCCGGTGTCCCTCTGTTTGTTATGGAGGATCTTATTGCCCACATCCTCCACCTTCCATTAGTAGGGGTGGCTCCCACACACCCTGAGGACAGGGTTGAGGCCCTTACGGCCGTTCTAGGGCATCCACCCCAGTCACCTCTAGACGAGGTTTCTGCTAGCTCACTTCCGATTGAGGTGAGAATCCTTTTGAGTATACTGTCTAGGTCCATCTTCCCTAAGACAGGGAGATTTGATTTTGTAAATGAGAGAGACCTAGCTCTTATGTTTTATATTCTTCAGGACACCCCGATCAACTTTCCCAAACTCATCTATAGGTATATGTGTGAGCCCCTAGATAGACCTAGGCTCACCCTCCCATACGGCATGATATTCACCCTTCTGTTTAGGGAGTACGAGATTCCCATTCCTGAGGGGGAACCCTTTCGCGCATTGCGATGGACAGATCGCATGCGAGCGGGGACCCTACACAGGATGGGGTTTCGGAAGAGAGAGGGGATCTGGGTTAGGAAGTCATCCATCACCACACAGACCACCAGACCTTCCCCCAGTCCTGAGCCCGATTCTGACTTTTCCGACGTACCAGACTTTCCATCCACTTCTGCTCCTACCACCAACGCCGGACCCTCCTCCTCAGCTCCACCCACTCAGCCTATGGAGGTCCGGATCTCGTCTGAGCAGCTCCGGGAGCTGCGGCAGGAGATAGTCCGAGATCTGCTCCAGGAGCTCCGGGGTTCGGTGCCTACTCCCTCTCCTGCGCCCACATCTTCCGCATTGGTCCCTTCCCTGACAGCCGTGACAGACATGACGGCTGAGGTGCGGCAAGAGATATACAACATGAGGACCTTGATACAGGCCCAGTTCCACAGCATGAGTGAGGTCACGAGCACCACTCGACAGATGCGGGATGACATCGGCCGTGACATGTCCACCACCACCGCAGGGGCCGAGCGCTTGTCGAATGTGCTCATCGACAAGCTGGACGGACTGCAGAAGTCAGTACTCGAGCTGGATACGACACAGAGCAGGGCCATCCAGGCCATCATTCGCCAGCTAGAGAACGTGACCAATGCGGTCCAATCACTCGTGGAGCGCATGCCTCGAGGAGATACATCCTCGAGAGGAGGAGCCACATCCTCGAGAGGAGGAGTCACATCCTCGAGAGGAGGACCTACATCCTCGAGGAGACCGTAGCTACTTTTTGTATTTTGCTTTGACATGTATTGCTTTACGTTACTTATTGTATTCTGAAATGTACTTACATACAAATTAATACAATGAGTAGCTGCATTTTTCTTCAATAATGTGCCTTTTGATCTATGGTTGATTGTGTGTTCTGTTTACCTCCTTTTTGATATGATGACAAAAAGGGGAAGAAATATGTAAAAGGAAGAAAAATATGTATAAAATATGTAAAAGGAATCAATGGAAATCAATAAAAAGATAAACTCTTAAAACACACAAATTTGTTCTAAGTGGATTCGGTACCCCGAGGCTCATTATCTCTCTTTTGGGGCTCCTAATGAAGTAATCTCCAGAATCTATTCAAGGGATATTCGGAGATTAGCTGAATCCTACTCAAGAACAAATTGACAGATTTTCCCTCTAAAAACCAAAATTTCAGTTCAAAAACTTCAAAGCATTAAAAGGAAATTCAAAGAATCAAAACAAAGTAGAATGCATATGTTGAGGGGAGAATCTGAATTTTTAAGAAAGCTAAATCATTAAATATATATAAGCCAAACAATTGATTGCATGATATGAAGGCTTATATAATTCCAAATGAAAGGGGGAGCTTTAACTCCGAAATTTATTGTTTCACTCCTTTCAAGCTTGGATAAATTGAACTACCAGACATTTGAATTCATTTATGGATTTTATTTCATTGTTTATTGTGCAATTCACTTTACATATACTCAATGTTTTGTCATCATCAAAAAGGGGAAGATTGTGGAGTGATTGATTAAAACCCTATTTGATTTTGATGAGCTCAAAGCATTTGAGTATATTTCTTGTTTACTAATGAATTTAATTAAGTATTTCAGTAAAAATCTTGTCTAAGTGTCTCAAGACTTGATTCATAATTTTTGGATAAGTTAAGAAGTCAGCTTGAACCAAAGTCTGAGACTCGAGTCGACTCCAGAGTATCACGAGTTGACTCCAAGCGTATCAAGTTCACTGGCACGAGCTCGAGTCGACTCCGGATCAGTACGAGTCGACTCCGACTGAGAACAGACAGACGAACTAAAAGCTTCAACTCAGAACCTGTCAACGAGTCGACTCCCGAAGTGTGCGAGTCGACTCCGAGGTTCACCGAGTCGACTCCAGGGTAGTAAGAGTCGACTCCAAGAGGAATACAAAGAAAAAGTCAGAGAGCAGTTTTCGGGTCTGAGATTCGAGTCGACTCCAGTGGAACGCGAGTCGACTCCGATGGTTGGCAGGTCGACTCCAAAGACAGCAAGAGTCGACTCTCAGCAGTACACAAAAAAAAAGTCAGAGGGCAGATTCTGGACTCTGAGATTCGAGTCGACTCCCGCATTACGCGAGTCGACTCCGAGACTCCGCGACCACAAAGAAGACAGAAGACCAAGTTACTGCCTCTGAGATTCGAGTCGACTCCCAGACAGCTAGAGTCGACTCCAAGGCAGCTTCACATCAAAAGGGCAGAAGACCAAGTTTCGGAAACTGAGAGCCGAGTCGACTACCAGGACAGTCGAGTCGACTCAAGTGGACCAAATTCAAAAATACGTCCACGGACTTCATGGGATGAGCCGACTCCGAGAAAGCCAAGTCAGCTCCAGAAGTTGGCGAGTCGACTCTGGGTCAAGACGAGTCGACTCCCAGTCGTGAAGGCAACTTTAATTCAAATCTGGAACAGTTGCAGAGTCGACTCCGAAAAAGTATGAGTCGACTCCCTCTACAGACGAGTCGACTCCTGATCGCACGAGTCGACTCCAACCCACCAACGGACACATTGTCAGACTGTACAGAGTGTGCAGAACGGGCAGAAAAAGTTCTCTAACGGCTAGTTTCCGTGGGGGTTGGTTTAAATAGCCACAGAGGACTGTAGCAAAAGAAAAAGAACAACCATTCCACTCCAAGTAATCAAGCTTTCAATCTCTGCAACTTGTTCTTCAACAAAAAAGAGGGAAGAGCAGCATTAACTGCATCCACCCACTTCTTCCCAACATTGAAAGAGCCTTCTCCTGCATTCAAGTCGACTACACATTTAAGAGGAGACCCGAAGTTCAAGAAGCCCTTCCTCTTCTCCAACTTAAAAGCGTTTGAGGGCTCTTAACTTCGTTATTATTCATATTGCCATTTATCTGCTTTGAGAAGCTGTATTTTTCTGTTTGTCTCTTTTATCTACACCTTTGTCTTTGCTTGGTTCAATCGGAGCATTGAATCAAGAGTATTGAGGTTGGTTGGTGAGCCGAGTGTAAAACCAACGTGTAAGGGTTCGATTGTGATCCCGGAAAAACAATCGGGGTTGGTTCTAGTCGGTGAGCCTGGGAAAACCGACCGAGTTCGTTGTGAGCTCGTAAAACAACAAGTTTGGTTGTGAGCTTGAAAAACAACCGGCTGTAATCCAAGGGGTTATAGTGAATTCCCAAGAGAGACTTGGGGAGTGGACGTAGGAGCAAGGGTTAGCTCCGAACCACTATAAAATCTTTGTGTTTGTGATTGCTTGTCTCTTACCATTACTCTCATTTCATACACATCACAGCAACTAATTAATCATCTTGTAAAAAGTATTAATTAGTCACCCACAAACGCTTTAATAGTTAAAATTATTTTAAAACCCAATTCACCCCCCCTCTTGGGTTGTCTATCTGGGCAACAATCTTGATTAAGGAACATTGTACCTGTTGTTGTTTTTGAACTTGAATGTACTTAAATGTTCCTATTTTGATCAATGAAGTTTGAATGGTTGTTATTTATTGCATCTTTTCCCATGTACCTATTTGATGATAACAAAAAGGGGGAGAAGTAAAGAAAGAGTAATAGGGGAGAAGTAAAGATATCTTTAGAGTAAATAAAGTAACAAAAAGGGGAGAAGTAAAAGAAAGAATAACAAGAGGAAAAGTAAAGAAAGGAGAAGTAAAGAAAGAGAAATAACTTGTAAAACAAATTGAAAATCATGTAAGAAAGCATATACATCTAAGGGGGAGCAATTTGCAACAAAGAAAATGTTCAACTCAAAAATTTATATCAAATTTCAGAATTTGGCACACATAATTTCAGAATTTGGCACGCACCTTTCACACCTCGATACATAACCTGAAACTCATGTTTTATCTCAAATTTTTAGAGTTTCATCTTTAATGAATTATAAATGAAAGGGGAGTAACACAAAAAGTCAAATTGGCAACATTTAAATAAAATAGGGGGAGACTTCACTCCTATATATGAAAAGCTGAAATTCAGCAAGTTAAACCCTTTCAAAAACTGAATTTAAGATAAGTATCAATTGGCTCATACTCTTTATTTTGTAATCATCAAAAAGGGGGAGATTAAGGATGATAGTGTTATTTTGATGATTAACAAGCAATTATCTAGAGTATGTTATAAGTTAAATCGATACTTCATTTATAAGTTTATTACTCTCAGTACATTTTGAATAAACTGATATAGATACATTTCATTGTTCATTTGAATGAATCTAACCTTGAGATGCAGCAAAGTGTGGATTGAGTCGACCCAAAGGATGATTGGGTCGACCCCGGCACATCAAGAAAACATTTGGCACACTTCTGCAAAAATGGCAAAGATGAACAGTGAGTTGGGTCGACCCAAGGAAAGCATGAGTCGACCCAAGGATCAAGATCCTCAAAACAAGACAGAAAAATGGTTCTCTGGATTTACTGAGAGGGTCGACCCAAACAGTAGTTGAGTCGACCCAAACCCTGAGAGGGTCGACCCAAAGGCAAGACAGAAATGAAGACAGAAAAAGTTCTCTGGAAACCCTGTTAGGGTCGACCCAAGAAGAAGTTGAGTCGACCCAAGTGAACTTTGAGTCAACCCAAAGAAAGGTTGGGTAGACCCAAGTGAAGGAAGGCTGAATTATAAAGTTTCTGTGTTTCTGAGAGGGTCGACCCAAGGAATGTTTGAGTCGACCCAAGCAAAAGTTGGGTCGACCCAAGGACAGGTTGAGCCGACTCAAACACGGGATGAAGCATAACGGCTAGTTCTGCAGATGTACTTTTTGTCCTTCCAAAAGTCAGTAACGGCTAGTTTTTGAATTCTAACCATTGGGGCTTGTCCAATGGATGTAGGAAGCTATTTAAAGTGGCACTATTCATCAGATAGAACATGCTTTTCCAAAGAATATCAAAGAGTACACAAGAAAGAGAAAGTGCCCTAATCTTCTTCATCCAAGTGCTTCATTCAAGAATCAAAGAAAGGGGTTGAGCAGATTCAAAGAGTCATCTAGAGCTCCATCCTCCCTTGAAGAGTGAAGCATCCTTGACAAAGAAAAGAGAAGTCACTACAAGCGATAAATACTTTCTAAACTCTTCTTTGTAGTTTATATTGTTTCATTTGCTCATCTAGGAGTTTAAATCTTCTTTCTTAGTTTATTAAACTACTTGTAAAGGTTGGTTGATTCCGCAAAACCAACGGAATAGGTTGATTGGTGAACCCGGAAAACCAATTGTAAAGGTTCGTTGGTGAGCCCACAAAACCAACAAAGGTTCGTTGGTGAGCCCGTAAAACCAACATAGGTTTTTGGTGAACCCGTAAAACCAAAGTGTAAAGGTTTTTGGATTGTGAGCCCGGAAAACAATCCAACTGTAATCCGTGGGATTATAGTGAATTCCCAAGGGGTCGCTTGAGGAGTGGACGTAGGTACTAAGGAGAGCACCGAACCACTATATTTTGTGTTGTTTGTATTGTGATTTGTTTTAGCTTACTAATCATACAATTGACTTAAGTAAGTTAGTTAAAATCGAAAGAAATCAATTCACCCCCCCCCCCCCCCCCCCCCCCTTTGGCTTGTCACCTTGGGCAACAAGGTTCCTCTTCTAATCAATAAAATTTGGCCCAGTCAAAAGGTTATCATCTAAACTTCTTGATAAAGAGTTAAAGTTGGTCATGATTAATCTACAAAAACATTCACATATATGTTTTCCATTAGTTTTGAATTTTTGAAAACTAATGGTACCTCCCACTCAGACAAAGTAATCAAACAAACATAATAATCATATTTAAAGATAAACCAGAATATAATAATTATATTCACTATCTAAGTGGGTATTAAGAACTTTTACCCTATGTACAACAATAATTCTATTTTGGTAATTACGATACAACTTGTAAAAGCGAATAGATACTATTCATCATGTTCACATCACATGTCACATATCTTATATGTGAATTTCTATGACTCTTAATTTTCTTTTGGCCCCCAAATCAAACCCAATTCTCTGCTATTTTAGCATATGTGTTTATTTGGTTAAGTGTTGACCATTATTTAAATGACATGCATCTTTAGTAAGATTGTTCTATTATTTTAATAACACTCCCACTACTAATACACATACATTTATTTTTTCAAAAAGTAAACCCGAACCCTAAAAATTGATAATAGCATTAACTATTTTAGTTTCAACCAAGATTAATTAAAAGTGTTCCAATCTACCAACAATAGGGGGTCATAGGTGCTATCAAATACCCTATTTAGTACTTTTTTGAATTAAATAATGATTATTTAATTAAATAATATTTTAAAATAGTATTATAATAATAAATGATCATACTGCATCAAACCCAAATAACTGGTCAAATTGTTATGCATGAGCTATGGATATTTTAGTCATGCTAATTGGGCCTTAATTCAAATGATTTAACATTTAATTAATAATTACAAAGGTCACTAACGCTTAGCCCCAAGCCCAAAACCCATCCTGATCTATTAAACAAATATGGGCTGATCCATCTGCATAAATCCATGAGGAAATTCGGACGGGGCCTCACAAGCCCAACCCGAAGGCCCATTGACCTATTCGGATTGGGCTTCACAAGCCCAAGCCCGCATCCAAAAGAAAGCCCTCAACCTTGTTCTCTCTGTCATCTTCTTCTTCTCGCCGCCACCACCCTGTTTCTCCTTTCTTTTTTCTTTTTTCTTTTTTCTTTTTTTTTGTTTTGGAGCAACCCGTGGCTGCCTCCCATGGCTGCCACCACCCGTGGCCGGCGACACTCGCCGGGCCGCTGTGACGCCACGAGGCGCGCGGCCGGCCGTGGGGTGGCCGGGATGGCCCCCGTGCAGTGGCTTCCGCCCGTGAAATGGCCGGGCTCGGCCATTGAGTGGCCGAGCTTCCGGGTTTGCCGCGATGCCCCACGACGTGCGGCCGGCCGTGGGGTGGCTCGGGACGCTCCCCAGCCCGCGGCGGCTGCGGCGTCCACCCGCGGTGGAGCAGTGGGGCGGCAACGTCCGCCCGCTGCGGTGTCCCATGGAGCGGCGACACCCTCCCACGGTGCTGGCGGGCAAGCCGCCTCGGCCTCCTTCCGCCGCCATCGCACGGCGCAGAGGGGCCGGCTGACGGCGAGGAGGACTCCTTTTCTTCTTCGTTTCCCTCTTCCTCCAAGAATAAATTTTGAAGAGGATTTGAAAACGGGAATAAGATGAAGTCTGCGGGAGAAGAAAACAGAGAGGTCTTTTCCTTTTTTATATTTAATCCGAAAAATAATATACAATCATATTGCCTAACAAATCTAAAATAAAATAAAATTAGATATTTGATTATCAATGGGAGATGGGTGTTTATAGACAAACCTGGGCTCTCATACTAGTTAAAGGATGATTCTTCTAAAAATCCAGGAACCTTTTCCTGCAACAGAAGAAAATCAAAGAAAAAATCCTGCAAAACAGTGAACAAGTTGATAGAAACACAAATCTCACCACTAACACCTCCCAAGAGATCTACGCTTACTAGGATCACAAAAAAATAAGTTTTCACAAAAACCCTTATATTTTTTTAATTCCAAATTTTGAGCTTCTATAAATTGTAAAACTGTCCATCAACACTTGGCAATTGACCTTCGAAAACATGAGATTAATTTAGTGAAATTCCTTTTACATACAATTTTGTTTATTTATCCTTCCACCACACTAGATTCCACATAAGCCAATAGGATTGAAAAAAATATTACTGATTAAATTTCTGGCTTATATAATTCTTAATTTTGTAATTCAGTTGGACCCCAAAAATTGTTTCTAAAGCAATTTCACAAATAAATAATTTATTTATAATAATAATAAAATATAATGAAAATAATTTTTATAAATCTTACTGGCTAGTTTTTCTTTTGGTCCAACCTCATACAGGCATATTGAATATATTACCTCAAATTGAGGCTGGTGGATTTCTTATTGAGCATCTATACAAATCTATATGATGCACTTAAGACCCAACTTTGTCTGTATATTTGATCATGAGAAGACTATCAACAATTGACTGAATCAAAATACAAGACACCAAATATATTTGTATAGACCTCTTAGGTCAAAGGACATATGAACTAATTATGTTGAATAATGTTCTCAACATCAGTGATCACTTCCAGAAGCTATTCATATTTAGATCCCGTTCAGTGCATATACTCTTACAGTGCACCCACTCATCTGTTTAAAGTCTCTACCTCAATGACGGAGTCTCTCATCCTATTTATATAGCGGTACAACGAGTATAGGCTTAAAATATATAACTCAGCCTATAATAACATGAGTTAACAAGGAACCGAAAGACCACCACTCTGCGCCTATGATTCCTTAATCATCGGTGTGGTCCTTCTACAATATCACTCAACATATATACTATGTGAACATCTCATATCACAATAAAATATCCAATATATATATATATATATATATGAAAATGAGACATAAATAATTCAATAATTATTAAAATTGTTTTACAAATTGGTTTTGGAGGGCATAATCTAATAGAACTACAATACAAAGAGTAGTTAGGTTTTCATTTTGAAAATTACTTGGCTAGAAATTAAATATTGCATAGATGGCTGGTTTAGAATGGGCTCCATATAATGTAGGCGTAAGATTTCCTGTCATACCTCCATGACAATTCCAAGTGGACTCTGCAAAAATAAATCCACTCGCATCTTATGTAACTGATGATCTTGAATGTTTAGGAGACAGCGTGCTGTTAAATACCTACATGTTAAGCATATGAAGAAAGTTTACAGATTTTTTAAAGGGGGCAAAAACAAATCATGCAGGAAGGTGGAATACCAAATACTTCCATAAGCTTACATACGCCGCAGCCCCTCACTCCCCTGGAAATAAAAAAAAAAAGGAGGCTCCACCATTGGCGAGAACCGGATGGTACAACAAGGGCTATTATTCTGTTGGAAAAGCAACAGTCAAAGAGCGATCCTCTATTTTGCAAATATTGTTACCAGTTGGAGCAATAGTTGATCAAGATGATGTGGTACAATGAGATTCGTCCAGCGCACTACCTATACGGCGACTCGAGCATCTCCTGAATCTTTTTAAGGCATCATGATTAGAACTCCCAAACCAACTACAAAAATTGGGACGAGCAAACTAGAAGCATTCAACTACGAAGCCGAGGTACATCAGCTCGACTAGCAGACTAGTCAGCCTGATGACTGATCCAAGTTGAGAAGAACCCTCCCATGGCAAAAATGGTCCGCACGAATGTGAATGGAGCTCCAGCAATTCCACCACTTGCCGGATGATTACAGCACATCCTTGGATTGTTACGCTACATCAGCAGATTGTTATGACATAACCCAGAGTTTACTAGAATATGATTCGTTAAGATCCGGTATTCCAGCTATAAATAAATCAAAGGTAGTGGACTAGTCAGCCTGATGACTGATCTGAGTTAAGCAAGAATCCTCCTGTGGCAAAGGTGGTCCGCACGAATGTGCACGGAGTTTCTGCAATTCCACCACATGCCGGATGATTACAGCACATCTTTGGGTTATTATGCTACGTTAGCAGATTGTTACAGCACAACCAAGAGTTTGTTGGAATATCATTCATTAAAGATCCGATATCTCAACTATAAAAAAATCCAGAGGCCTACACGCCAAAAATCGCCTTAGTTAGTAGAGACTTTGTATCCATTTTTCCTCCTTCATTCCTGTAATATCCAGGCCTAATACAGACCGGGCCCAATACTGTAGGACCCAGTTGAAGGGTTTTGGGCCGGGGGGTTAGCGGGTCACGCTGGCCCATGAAGAGCAGCCGTGGAGGACTGCCATCTCCCGCCTGAGGGCTGAAAGGACAGGACCACCAGATGGCCAACGGAGAGACCCCCTCAAACATGCAAAACGGGAGCCCGCTACCTCCTCCCCCTCGGCAGCTGAGCTCTGAGCTGGCCTGAAGAGGAGGGGCAGCTGGTGGCTCCCGGATAGAGTTGGGCATTGGGCCGTGCCGGGCCGGCCCGGCCCAGGCCCACCGGGCCCAAGGTCTAAACGGGTCGTGCCTGGCCCGGCCCGCTTATGAAGCGGGCCGTGCCGGCACGGCCCGTCTCGGGCACAAAAGGAAGCCCGGCCCGGCCCCAGGCCCGTCTATTGGCGGGCCGGGCCGGGCACGGCACGAAACGGGCCATGCCAGGCACGACCCGCAACGGTTCCAAACGGGCCGTGCCAGGCACGGCCCCTCTGAGGGGGGGGGAGAAAAATAGCCGTTTCCAACGGCTATTTTGGAAAATTTCCAATTTTGCCCCTCCCAACAGTCCAAAAACGGCTAAATTGAGGGGGTATTTTGGAAAAAAAAATTTGGGCTTCTATAAATAGCCCTTTCCTCCCTCATTCTCACCACACCAAACCAACTATTCTCTCCTTCTCTACTGATATTATTTCTCTCTTCTAAAGTGCTCTTCTAGCAATTTAATTTTTAGTTTGCATTTAGCAAGTGTTCAAGTGCTACACAAGAGGAGGTTCCTGTTGAGAAGAGAAGGTCACTCCTGTTGAGAGCATAAGAGGAAGCTCAGAATCTCGGCTCTGCCTCTGCCCTCCAACCCTCTACTCAATTCCTCCTTGTGGTTAGTTTTTATTTTTTGAATTCATCAATTTAGATATGTCATCTTTTGAGGAAAGTCAGTTTGGCATTCCTCCTGTTTCTGAGGGAGAAGAAACTAATCTCCAACCCCATGTTCCTAGTTCCTCTAGAACTAGTGAACCGAGTGAAGATCAAACCTCTTCTCGTAAGAGGACTAGTGCTGTATGGAATGAATTTGATAGAGTTATGGTTGATGGAGTCTTGGAAAGCTAAATGTAAAAAATGTGCCAAACTTTATAGTTGTAGTAGTAGTGGGGGAACAGGGCATTTAAAAAGACATCAAGAGAGTCATAGGATGCATGATTCTCATGCTCAAACTCAAAGTACCCTTAATATACAAGGAGGATTACTTGTAGGTAATTTTGCATATAATCATGAAAATCAAAGAAAAGCACTTGTAAAATGGATAGTTAAGGATGAATTACCTTTTAGTTTATGTGAATCTTTTAATTTTGAAGAATATGTTCAATTAAACCTACAACCTGCTTACAAAAGAACTAGTAGGCGTACATTTAGAAGAGTAGCTATGACTAACTTTTTAGCAATGAAACAAAGTTTAATTGAAACACTTTTTACTTTAAATGTAAACATTTCATTAACTTCTGATATTTGGTCAGCATCTGTAGGTAGTAATTGTTTTATTGCCATTACTGCTCATTATATTGATAATGATTGGCAATTAAATAAACGTATTCTTGCTTTTCGTGCTTTTGATTTTCCACATTCTGGGCAACAAATTTCAAATATCATTTATCAAACTGCATGTTCATATAATATTAATGATAAAATTATGTCTATTACTTTTGATAATGCATCTAATAATAATTCTGCTGTTGCATTATTAAAAGACTCATTGCATCCCATGTTAGATGGAAATTTATTGCATATTAGATGTGCATGTCATATCTTAAATCTTTCTGTTCAAGCTGGCATGGGTATGATTCAAGATGTGATTGGTAAAATTAGAAATGCAGTTTCTTTTATTCATGCTTCAAGATCAAGACTTCAAGAATTTAAGGAACTATGTATAAATCATGGTAAACATTTTAAAAAATTTAAACTTGATGTAATTACTCGTTGGAACTCAACATATAGCATGATACATGATGCATACCCATATAAAAACTTATTAAGTGCTGTTGCTGGTGGTCCAAACCGAGAACGATTGGCACAGCGATGTGAACGGGGTTCCGTCTGAGTCGCCTTGGTTGGTGTTGATTACGCTCCACTTTCCACCGGAGAACCTGCAAGCAAGCCTCGCACCACCACTGGGGTAGTGGGGGCTCTCCGACGATCAAGTCAGAGGAGATTGGAGGAGAAGGAGAGATAATTGCAGGTAGTAGGAGAATGCACTGGAAGTTCTTTCTTACCTCCCCCCTTCTACCCCCCGCAGCATATATACCAGGCTGGGGGGTCCTTCTGGGGGGTTGGTCATCGTGTGGCACGATGGAGTTGCCACTGACATGGCCGTTACGGGGCGTCGTGGGGCAGCGCTGGGTACGGCCGTGACAGGGCGTAGTGGAGCTCCGCTTTGTACGGCTGTTACAGGAGATCGTGGAGCAGCGACGGATACGACCGTTGCAGGAAGTAGTGGAGCAGAGGGTCGTGGCGTGCTTCAGGGGAACAGCCTGTCGTTGTCAAGAGATTGCCGACTCGGGGTCGGATTGCTGGATCAAGGGGCAGCCGACTCGGGGTCGGGCTGCAAAGCCGAAGATATCCGACTCGGGGTCGGATTACTGGATCAAGGGGCAGCCGACTCGGGGTCGGGCTGCGAAGCCGAAGATATCCGACTCGGGGTCGGGTTACTGGATCAAGGGGCAGCTGTAGTCTTCTTGGGCGCGCGTGTCGGTCACGTGGGGCATGGTGGCGAGTTCCCCCGCAACAGTAGCCCCCCACTTCCGAGCCTGGAACCAGAAGGGGAACGGGTGAAGGAAGTGATGCTTCGAGATTGCCGCCATCCCTCGAAGAGGCGCGCGCGCTTCGAGCTCCCCGTCTTCTTTATGGCGTATGGCGATTGTTGCTGACCTGGCAGTCTGAGGATTTCGGCGGACATCCTTCCTTAATGGCGTCGATTCGCCTTTGGGGCGCGAGCGACCCTTCGGCAGCCAGGCGTCCTCTGGCGTCACCGGGGCGTCACCCACCTTTCCGCCTATTTAACCGGGGGTCCTCCTCCGTCCGCCTTTCTCTTTACAGACATCTTCGAGTTTCTCCTTTGCGCTGCCGTCATCGCCGTCGGACTGTTCGCTTGCTCCTCCTTTGACGCTCTCGGAGCCGTTCTTCCTTCTCTTCCGGTGAGTTGCCCCATTCTTTAATTTAGGGCTCTCCATACTCTCCTTTTGTATTAGTGTACTCCAGTCGTTCCGGTCCTTTCCCCCTTCTTGACCCTGTCCTGATCGTAGATTCACTGGCCATTAGGGATGGACGAAGTGAGAGCAGACCGCATTAAGTCGGAGTTGGCCGCCGAAGACCTAGATAGGTTCGTGGCTCGATACCACCTTCCCGAGGCCTGCAATGTTACACTCCCGGAGCCTGAGGAGAGGATGTCCCATCCTCCTCCAGGGAAGGTTGCCATCAATGAGGGCATTCTTCAGGCCGGGTTCCGCTTTCCCCCCTCGGACTTAGTCGTTCAGGTGCTTCGGGATTTAAGAGTGGCGCCGACGCAACTGGTGCCGAACTCATGGCGCGCCCTGACGGCCTTTCAGGTTCTCTGCCGCATGCACGAGGTTCCCGCCACCCTGAATGTCTTTTGGGAATGCTACGGCCTGAGCGGCCACCCCCAGGATAAAGGGTGGTGGTGCTTTGCGGCGCGGCGAGGGTGCGGCCTCGTCAAGGAGGCTCCCACCTCCATTCACGGCTGGAAGGAGCGCTTCTTTTTCGTTGACGCAGATCCCTCTTGGGGAATCAGGGCAACCTGGGAGACGCCGATGAAGTCCCCGATTGGCCTATCGAGGTTGTCGAGGGAGGAATCCGATGGCGTCGCCGTCTTGAAGGAGTTGGTTGCCGAGGGCCGGCTCCCCCCGGTGGCTCGCCTTATTTCCGAGGATACCTTGGTGAACGTCGGTCTGAGCTCGGTCCCCGCTGACCGTGAGCCCGCCACCATTTCTTTTTTAGCTCTTTTCTCCTCTTTCGTCTCGTTCTTTCCTTCAGTTTCTCAACCTCCGACCATCTCGTCCTTTTTGCAGAGATCGACGACGTCATGCGGTCGAACAAGGCAACGGCTGTTGGTAGGACGTCCCTACTGGAAGCAGTCCGGAGGAAGAAACGAGCTCCTCCGAGCGGGGCCCCACCGGCGAAGAAGTCCCGCCGGCAGGCGACTCCGACGCCGACAGACGGGTCCGGACCCACCGATCAGGGGGACGCCGCGGGCGCGGACCGGGAGTTGACGCTGTATCAGCCCTCCGATGCCGAGACTACCGTTTCTCCGGAGGCATCACCCGGGCGCGCCCGAGATGGACGGGTCGGACGTGATCGGTCCCCAGCCCAGTCTTCGACTCGGTCGGCTCCGGATGATACGAGGAGGGACGCGCCGAGGCCCCGGCCGAGCGGGACCCTGTCAATTCCAGGGGCGGTCCCCGCCCCGAACATGGTCAGCATGACTCTTCCCCAAGCGATGGGTAAGGGTAAGGCTGCAGAACCACCGTCCGACTCCGGGGAGAAGTCGGGGTCGGCCTTCACTTTCGCCGGCACCCGAAACCTCATCGAGACGGTGCTGCTGGAGAAGGACCGCAGGCGGGTCCGGGAGATGAGGGTCCCTGACGTTGGGGCTGCCAGCTGTGTCTGTCTCATGTCGGTGAGTGCTCTTTTGGTCACTTTCCTCATTTATGGGCTCTGTTGATCCCCGCCTGACGCCCTCGTTTTTCCTTTCTCTTAGCTCGCCCAGTACATGGTCCGCCTGGAGGAGTGCTACGAGGAATAGGCGAGGCTTCTGGCGAGGGCCGAGAGCCAACTGAAGGCTGTAGAGGAGGGAGGTCAGGCTGCGGCGGAGAGGACGACCAGGGACCTCGAGACGAGGCTCCAGGTGGCCGAAGAGCGGGCACTCGACTTCGCCACCCTCGAGAAGCAACTGTTGGAGGCTCGGGAGCAGCTCAAGGTTGCCTCGGGTCTCGAGGGCGAGATCAAGAAGGCGGAGGAGCGGGCCGAGAAGCAGTCCCGGAAGGCTGCCGACTACCGGGAGAGGTGGGAGAAGGCCCAGCGGTCAGCCGACAACGCCCGCAACCGAACCCGGTCTCTTGAAGCCAAGCTGGGCGAATTGGAGTCGGCCTTGGAGAAGTTCCGCGTGAGCGACCAGGAGCTTTATTCGCACCTGGAGGAGGCTGAGGCTGCTCGCATTGCTGCCGAGGCGAAGCACAAGGAGGCTCAGGCGATCTGCTGAGGGTCTCCTCCGAGGCGGATGACCGGATTGTGGCGAAGGTCTTGGAGGCGAAGGCTCAGATTATGGAGCGGGCAGAGGCGACGCTGGCCGAGAAGAGTGTGGAGATCGGGCGTCAGGCGGTACAGGCTTATCGTCAGTCCGCCGAGTTCACCCGTGATATGTCGGAGGCGGTACAGGCCTATCGTCAGTCCGACGAGTTCGTCCGTGATATGTCGGACGCGGGGTCCGACTCCTTTGTCTTAGGCTTCGAGGAAGGCCTGGCAAGGGTGTCGGCTAAGTACCCCGAAATTGACCTGAGTGGGATCTCTCTTCTCGACTCCCCTCCGGCGCCATTGCCTGCTGCTTCTCCAACCGTCTCCCTACCCCCTACGGACGTGCCCGACGTTCTCGACCCGGGGGTTCCTCCAAGCTGACCTTCTGTATTTTGTTCTTTTCTTTGTGTGTTGGCGTTTTGCCAAGTTGTATGGGTCTCAGCCCTGAAACAATGAAAGTTAATGCAAATAGAGTTTCTTCATTTCACTTTCGTCCTTCTTCTTTTTAACTCTTGGTAGCGTCTCGCTGACTCCCGACTCTTGAAATTCTTCTGGCGCTAGGCCAGGCATCCGAGGGTTAGGCCTCAGAAAATTCTTCCGGCGCTAAGCCAGGCATCCGAGGGTTAGGCCTCAGGAAATTCTTCCGGCGCCAAGCCAGGCATCCGAGGGTTAGGCCTCAGGAAATTCTTCCGGCGCCAAGCCAGGCATCCGAGGGTTTGGCCTCGGGAAATTCTTCCGGCGCTAAGCCAGGCATCCGAGGGTTAGGCCTCAGGAAATTCTTCCGGCGCTAAGCCAGGCATCCGAGGGTTAGGCCTCAGGAAATTCTTCCGGCGCTAAGCCAGGCATCCGAGGGTTAGGCCTCAGGAAATTCTTCCGGCGCTAAGCCAGGCATCCGAGGGTTAGGCCTCAGGAAATTCTTCCGGCGCTAAGCCAGGCATTCGAGGGTTAGGCCTCAAGAAATTCCGCTCATTGGTCGGCCAAGGCTGGCGCAAGCCGAGGCGACCGGTCGGGGCTTCAGGCTAGTCTGCTCCCGGGATGATCATCGGGTTAGCCTGGCATCCAAGGGCCGAGCCTCGGAAAATTCCGCTCGTTGGTCGGCCAAGGCTGGCGCAAGCCGAGGCGGCCGGTCGGGGCTTCAGGCTAGTCTGCTCCCGGGATGATCATCGGGTTAGCCTGGCATCCAAGGGTCGAGCCTCGGGAAATTCCGCTCGTTGGTCGGCCAAGGCTGGCGCAAGCCGAGGCGACCGGTCGGGGCTTCAGGCTAGTCTGCTCCCGGGATGATCATCGGGTTAGCCTGGCATCCAAGGGCCGAGCCTCGGAAAATTCCGCTCGTTGGTCGGCCAAGGCTGGCGCAAGCCGAGGCGACCGGTCGGGGCTTCAGGCTAGTCTGCTCCCGGGATGATCATCGGGTTAGCCTGGCATCCGAGGGCCGAGCCTCGGGAGATTCCGCTCGTTGGTCGGCCAAGGCTGGCGCAAGCCGAGGCGACCGGTCGGGGCTTCAGGCTAGTCTGCTCCCGGGATGATCATCGGGTTAGCCTGGCATCCGAGGGCCGAGCCTCGGGAAATTCCGCTCGTTGGTCGGCCAAGGCTGGCGCAAGCCGAGGCGACCGGTCGGGGCTTCAGGCTAGTCTGCTCCCGGGATGATCATCGGGTTAGCCTGGCATCCAAGGGCCGAGCCTCGGAAAATTCCGCTCGCTGGTCGTGCGCCTGTCGCTTGCCGCCCGACGGGATTTCTCCATGGCCAGCTGCGATTGTATTTCTCCTCCTCTCCAAGCGTCGCCTGGGGAACACCAGATGGGCATTAAGTGCTAATTAAGGGATTACCTGGGAAATCGGATCGCCAGTTGCTGCTTGCGAGGAGTGTCAGTGAAGCGGCCGCGATACACGCGTTCTTCGAGGCGGATGCGGCCTGGGGCGCGAGCGGAGATATGTGGACCTAGGGGTACAGGCCACCCGGAGTGTCCTGCACAAAAAATGCGATTAAGGAGAATGACGCTTAGGAAATCGCGGGAAGATACGCCTCGAGAGCCGGATCGGCTCCGGATTCAATGCGCCCGCATTTATTGGAGCCACCCGTATCGGAACGACCGGGGGGCCGCAGTTTGGCTATAAATATAGGTGCAGGTGCGATGGAGCCTGCCAAGCCGGAGCTGTTCAGGTTGCCATGGATCGTGGGCCTCCTCTCCGGCGCATGGTTGAGAGACCCCAGCCGAAGGAACGGGAGGCGCGCCCTTCGCGACTTCCGCCAACTAGCCGTTTCATCTGGGATCAACAAGGAGGTTCTCCCTGGCGGAACTCCGCTCTAGGCGTTTCATCCGGGATCACGTCTCCCCTCCTTGAAGTTCGGCCTCCCGATTGAGCTCCGCACCAGGTGCTTGATCCGGGACCGCGCCTCCATATGCTCTTCCCCCTTGTATTCCTCCTCTCCCCTAACACTGGGGAGGACCGGAATATCCCTTGGAGGTGGCGTTCCCCTGGAGGCAGCGAGAGCTTCGTCTGCGGCAGCTCCTCGTCCTCTTCGTGGGGCGTGGATGGCGCCTCCGGTTGGAGGCAGTGTGGACTTCTCCTTCGTCCACTTCTTCTTCATCCGCGCCGGCTCTTCGTCTCTTTCGTGAGACGCCGATGGCGCCTCCGGTTGGAAGCACCCACTTCCGGCGGGATTGCAGCCGCTTCGGATGGAGGTTTCGGGATCCCAGATCTTCAGCTTCTCGGAGTCTCCGCCTCTTTTTTACTTTCTTTACACCCTAATTCCCCTCTGGGAATTCCTTGTAATCACACGAGCACGCCGTTGTAACCAGAAATTGTTGAAATGCAAAGTGTTATACATTTTTGAACTGTCTTTCTGGCATCGTCGTTCTACTGGTAATACATCCGCAGGTTAGCGGAATTCCAGCTCCTTGGAATTTTTCGACCATCTAGGGCCTCCAACTGGTAGGAGCCTGGTCGGTTTACCCAGCGAACCTTATACGGGCCTTCCCAATTTGGCGCTAGCTTCCCACCTTCCGCAGGTTGAGATGCTTTAGCTCGCCTTAGCACCAGATCTCCAATTCTGAAAAGCTTCGGTCGGACCTTGGAGTTGTAATATCGTGCCACCCTCCGCTGATACATCGCCATCCGAACCTGCGCCATTTCCCTCGCTTCTTCCAAGAGATCCAGGTTCCCTCGGAGTTGCTCTGAATTGGCCTCGGGTCGGTGTGCGGCCACCCGAGGTGAGGGGAGTCCGAGCTCCACGGGGACAACGGCTTCCGTGCCATAGGTTAGGCTGAAAGGCGTCTCTCCGGTAGGGGTCCGATGCGTGGTCCGATACGCCCAAAGGACATTCTCGAGTTCTTCGACCCAAGCTTGCCCCGTCCGACCGATTCGCGCTTTGATTCCTTGGAGGATTGTCCGATTTGTGACCTCGGCCTCGCCGTTGGTTTGGGGATGCGACACAGATGTGAACCGATGCTCGATCCCGAACTCCTCGCAGAAGTCACGGAAATGCTTGTTGTCGAACTGTCGGCCATTATCCGAGATGAGGACCCGAGGTACCCCAAATCGGACAATGATATTCTTCTTCACGAACTTCCGGACTTGCACCTCCGTGATAGTGGCCAGCGGTTCTGCCTCCACCCACTTGGTGAAGTAGTCGATTGCAACAATCAAAAATTTCCGCTGAGCTGAAGCGACGGGGAATGGTCCGAGGATATCCATTCCCCACTAGGCGAAGGGCCAGGGTGCAGTGATTGGTGCCAAGGGGACAGAAGGGACTCTCTGGACGTTGGCGTGGCGCTGGCAGGCGTCGCATTTCCGTACATGATCCTTTGAGTCCTCCAACAAGGTAGGCCAATAATAGCCTTGCCTCATGATCTTGTGCGCCAAGGACCTAGCCCCCAAGTGGGATCCGCAAATGCCTTCGTGGACTTCGCCGAGGACGTAGGCCGCTTTCGAGGGGCGGAGGCACTTTAAAAGGGGGGCGGTGAACGAGGTCCGATACAGCCTCCCTTCATTGAGTACGTAGTGGGCGGACTTCATAACAAGTCGCCGAGCTTGATCTTCGTCTTCAGGGAGGATCCCTTCGGCGAGGTAGGCGACAAGCGGGTCCATCCAAGACGGCTCCGGATCAATCGCCATCACCGCTCCAGCCTCGCCGATGCTCGGGGCATCCAGGGTCTCCAGGTAGATCGCCCTCGACAAGTTGTGCGCGTCTGCGCTCATTAAGCGGGACAGCCTGTCGGCCCTGGCATTTTCACTTCTTGGGACCTGCTGGATGTCGACACTGCCGAGGTCGGGAATGAGTGCTTGCACCTTCCGGACGTAATTCTGCATGGTCGGGTTCCGGGCTTCGAACTCCCCACGGACCTGCCCGACCACCAGCTGGGAGTCGGTGAAGACCTTCAGGCGCCGGATGCCGAGCTCCTTGGTGAGTTTGAGTCCCGTGACTAGGGCCTCATACTCCGCCTCGTTGTTGGTCACTGGAAATCCGAACCTCAAGGCATACTCGGCTATCACTCCGTCAGGGCTGGTGAGGACCAGCCCGGCCCCTCCACCTTCGGGGTTTGACGACCCATCGATGTGAAGCGTCCAAATCGGGAGGTCGAGGCTGGGTGTTTCCGGCGACCTAGGTTCCGCCTCCTGCACCTGCACTCAGCGAGGAAATCCGCGAGCGCCTGGGCCTTGATGGCGGGTCGGGGCTGGTAGCGGATGTCGAACTCACCAAGTTCTACTGCCCACTTCACCAGCCGTCCCGCATTCTCAGGATTGCTGAGGATCTGCCGCAGCGGTTGATCGGTCAAGAGGGTGACAGAATGGGCCTAGAAATAGGGGCGAAGCCTCCTGGTCGCGGTCAGCAGCGCGAAGGCGATCTTTTCAGCCTTCGTATACCGCGTCTCGGCATCCCGTAGGACCCGGCTGATGTAGTACACAGGCTTCTGGAGCTTTGCCTCTTCCCGAACCAGTACCGCACTGACTGCGGTTGGGGAGACCACCAGATAGAGGTAGAGCATCTCCCCTTCTTGTGGCTTGGACAGCAGGGGAGGAGACGCCAAGTATTCCTTGAGCTGGTCGAATGCTGCTTGACATTCGGCCGTCCAGAGGAAGTCTTTCGGGCGTTTCAACACCTTGAAGAAAGGTTGGCAGCGTTCGGCCGATTTTGCCACAAATCGTCCGAGCGCGGCGACCCTCCCAGCGAGCTCCTGAACCTCCTTCACTTTGGTCGGAGGGGACATATCTTGGATGGCCTTGATTTTGTCCGGGTTGGCTTCGATCCCCCGCTGGTTGACAATGAAACCGAGGAACCTCCCGGCCGAAGCGCCAAAGGCGCACTTCGCTGGGTTCAGCTTCATGCAAAACTTCCGCAAGGTGGCGAAAGTCTCCTCCAGATCCGCGATGTGCTGGTCTGCATGGCGGCTCTTCACCAGCATATCGTCCACGTACACCTCCATGTTCCGGCCGATTTGCTCTTTGAAGATTTTGTTGACGAGGCGCTGGTAAGTGGCGCCAGCATTCTTCAGACCGAAGGGCATTACCTTGTAACAGTACAGCCCCCGGTCTGTTATAAAGGCAGTTTTCTCCTCGTCCTGTGGAGCCATCATTATCTGGTTGTAGCCGGAGAAGGCGTCCATGAAAGACAGCAGCTGATATCCGGAAGTCGCGTCGACCAGTTGGTCTATCCGCAGAAGCGGAAAGCTATCCTTGGGGCATGCCTTGTTCAGGTCGGTGTAGTCGACGCACATCCTCCACTTTCCGCTCGCCTTCCGGACAAGTACGACATTTGCCAGCCATTCGGGGTAGCTGACCTCCCTTATGAATCCTGCCTCCAAGAGCTTGTCTACCTCCTGGTCGACCACTCGGATCCGATCCGGGGCACAGTGTCTCTTCTTCTGCTTTACTGGTCGGTGGGTTGGGTCGACGTTGAGGGCGTGAGAAATGACCTCCGGGTCGATCCCAGGTACATCGGCCGCCGACCAGGCAAATACATCGGCGTTGGCTCGGAGGAATTCCACCAACCGAGCCCGAGCTCCCGGGTCGAGATTGGTGCCGACCCGGACCGTCCGGTCCGGGCGACCTTCCTCGAGGGGAACTTCGATCACACCTTCGGCCGGCTCCCCGTGCCGCAAGGCCACCTCGTATCTGGCGTCGAGGGACTCGACGCTTAAGGCTTCTACGGGCTTCTTCCCTTTGAGAGTTGCTAGGAAACATTGCCTTGCGGTCGGTTGGTCACCTCGGACCTCTCCAATTCCGGCCGCCGTGGGGAACCGCATGAGCAAGTGGTACGTTGAGACCACCGCGCGAAGGGCGTTCAGTCCGGGTCGTCCGAGGATAGCGTTGTAGGCCGAGGGAACACGGACGACCAAGAACCCGAGCCGCACCGTGGCTTCTGCGGGTGCAACGCCCGCAGTCACAGGCAGCTCAACGACACCTTCGGCCGAGACAGCGTCTCCAGTGAATCCTATGAGGGGGTTGGATGTTTTGTGCAACAATTGTCTGGACAAGCTCATCTTTTGGAAGGCCTCGTAAAACAAAATATCAGCTGAGCTTCCACTATCCACAAGAACACGCCTTACATCATAGTTTGCCATAGTGAGGGAGATCACCATGGCGTCGTCGTGGGGGGTCTGAACCCCCTTTACATCTTCATCACAAAAAGTGATTACATTACCGACCCTCTGCCTCTTCGCGACGGCTGCCCCTGATGCTTCAATCGAGCCCCCTGCGTTCCTCTCGGGCCGGGGGCAGCCCCCAGTGATAGTATGAATCACGCCCGCGACGGGTCGATTCTGCTCCCGAGGCTCCGGAGGGGCCGGGTCGGCCGGACGCGAGTCTGCGGGGGGACGTCGGTCGTTCACATATCGACCGAGACGCCCTCGGCGGATGAGAGCCTCGATCTCGTCCCGAAGCTGGAAGCAGTCTTCGGTGTCGTGGCCGTGGTCCCGGTGGTACTCACAGTACGCCCGAGAGGGCCTCCTCCCAGGGATCTTCTTCATCTGTCTCGGGACCGGGAGGTCCTCCCGCCCCTTGATTTCCATGAGGATCTGGGTCCGGGGAGTCAGGAGAGGAGTGTACCGGTTGAAACGTCGGGGCGGAGAACGAGGGCGTAGGGCGCCGTGGTTCCTCGCCGGCGACAGGCTTCTGCGCCGACGTTGAGGCGTCGGGCTCCTCCTCTGGCGTGCCTCTTTTCGCCTTTTCTTCCCGAGCTTTGGAGGGATCTCGGCGGCCTCCTTGCTCCGGTGGGCGGCCGCCTCCTCGGCGTCCGCATACTGGTTCGCCCGGGACAACAGCTCCGGGAGGCTCCGCGGCAGGCGTTTGTCCAGGGAGAAGGTGAGTCTGCCCTTTCGGAAGCCACGCTTCAGGGCTGAAAGAGCCACCTCCTGGCTCAGGTTCCGGACTTCCAGCGTAGCCTTGTTGAAGCGGGTAAGATAATCCCGCAAGCTTTCTCCCTCGTTTTGCCGGATATCGAAGAGGGAGTCGGAGACCAGTCGCCGCCGGCTACTGACGGCGAAATGGGTGATGAAGAGGCGAGTAAACTGGTCGAAGGACTGGATTGAGTTAGCCTCCAAGCCGGCGAACCACGCCCTTGCCGGGCCACGGAGGGTCGCTGGGAAGGCCTTGCAGAGGAGAGGATCTGATGCTCCGTGGAGGAGCATAAGAGTCCTGAAACTCTCGACGTGATCTCGCGGGTCCGCCGCCCCGTCATAGGGCTCGATCGCCGGCATTTTAAACCCCGGTGGATTCGGGGTCCGCAGGATCCTCGAGGCAAGCGCCGGCTGGGAGGAGATCTCCAAGTCGGCGAAGGGATCTTTGGAGTGGCCCTTCAGGACCTGGAGTTGTCGGTGGAGATCGTCTACCCGCCGGTCCAGAGAGCGCGACCGATGGGTGGGAGACAAGGAGCACCAAGAGGGGGACCGACTGGAGCGCGGGTTCCTTGAGGACTGGGGGGTCTGGGAACGCGCCCGGGCCCGCCTCTCGTACCCCGCGCAGCTCCGATGGGAAGGTCTCGGCTGAATGGACCGTGCTCGAGAGTCTTCTTCGCGCCGGCGCTCCTCCCCATGGGAGAGGAAGGAGCGCGGGTTGAGGAGGACAGGTGAGCGCTCAGGGAGCAGCGGCTCCTGGGCCCGCTGCGGCGCCCGAGACATCACACCCTGCAGGTTCTGCACTGCCTCCGCGAGGGTGCGAACCTGCTGGGCTAACTGGTCGAACTGAGCGGCTTCGACCATCTGAATGGAGGGTGGAACGGTGGAGTGTTGCTGAGAATGTGTTGGAGACGCAGCAGCCTCCCGGCCGGAGGCGCGAGAGGCCCCGCGACCGGAGACATTGGAAGCTCCACGACCACCTCGCCGTGCCATTACGATCGCTCTGAGATTCGGTGCCCTTCCTCTAGCGCCAACTGTTGCTGGTGGTCCAAACCGAGAACGATTGGCACAGCGATGTGAACGGGGTTCCGTCTGAGTCGCCTTGGTTGGTGTTGATTACGCTCCACTTTCCACCGGAGAACCTGCAAGCAAGCCTCGCACCACCACTGGGATAGTGGGGGCCCTCCGACGATCAAGTCAGAGGAGATTGGAGGAGAAGGAGAGATAATTGCAGGTAGTAGGAGAATGCACTGGAAGTTCTTTCTTACCTCCCCCCTTCTACCCCCCGCAGCATATATACCAGGCTGGGGGGTCCTTCTGGGGGGTTGGTCATCGTGTGGCACGATGGAGTTGCCACTGACATGGCCGTTACGGGGCGTCGTGGGGCAGCACTGGGTACGGCCGTGACAGGGCGTAGTGGAGCTCCGCTTTGTACGGCTGTTACAGGAGATCGTGGAGCAGCGCCGGATACGACCGTTGCAGGGAGTAGTGGAGCAGAGGGTCGTGGCGTGCTTCAGGGGAACAGCCTGTCGTTGTCGAGAGATTGCCGACTCGGGGTCGGATTGCTGGATCAAGGGGCAGCCGACTCGGGGTCGGGCTGCGAAGCCGAAGATATCCGACTCGGGGTCGGGTTACTGGATCAAGGGGCAGCCGACTCGGGGTCGGGCTGCGAAGCCGAAGATATCCGACTCGGGGTCGGGTTACTGGATCAAGGGGCAGCTGTAGTCTTCTTGGGCGCGCGTGTCGGTCACGTGGGGCATGGTGGCTGAGTTCCCCCATAACAAGTGCATATATTAATGATCGTGGATTAGGCTTTACATTGACTGAAACTGATTGGAATAAAGAAAAAATTTTGGAAGATTTTTTGCTTAGTTTTTATAATGCTACCAATGTTCTTTCTGGTATTTATTATCTAACTTCATGTTCATTTTTACAACAAGCATATATAATTAGTCAAAAATTTGCAGAACATAGATATGATAATGTTTTAATGCCTATTATTGACCTAATGGAATCTAAATGGAATGAGTATTGAGACAAGATATGTCCTATGCATAACTTAGCTGCTGTATTTGATCCTAGAGTTAAATTAAATAGCGTGCTAATTTTACTTGATGCATACTGTGAAAATATGAATCAAGATTCTGAATCTGCTAAAAATGAGGTAAAACAAATTCTTTATGATATTTATGCTATATATGATGAAAAAATTCGTGGATCTAGAACACAAATACAAACCTCTATTTCTTCTTCTAGTAGTTCTCGTTCGTCATCTATTTTTTTATTCATTGCACAGAGAAGACACACACATGCTTCAAGTTTATCTTCATCTTCTTCATCTTTAAGTAGTGAACTAGAATTTTATTTACGAAATGATCTTCAGTCTGCATATGATGAAAATCAAATAGAGAATCTAGATGTATTATCTTGGTGGAAGAGTGTTAGAAATCAATATCCTGTTATGTCTGCAATTGCACGCGAAATTTTAGCTGTGCCGATGTCCACGGTAGCATCGGAATCCGCTTTTAGTGCAGGTCGGCGTGTTCTTGACGAAAAGAGAAGTAGGATGACGGGCGAAACGGTGGAGATGCTTCTCTGCTTCAAAGATTGGTTGGATGCTGAGGCAAGACTTCAAGATAAAGGTGGACATAATACAACATCCTCTGATGATGATGATACAAACACTACTAAAGACTGAAGAGTGAATACTGATTCACTGAATCACTGATGATTAGTAAGATTTCTTAATTTTTTATAATTGTACATTTTTATTGTATTCTGGAGGTCAGACCAAGGTCCAAACCTCGGCCCTTTCTTATTGTATTCTGGAGGTCAGATCAAGGTCCAAACCTCCCTTCATGTACCATTTTGATTTAAATTAATAAACTGGTAAGGGTCTATGCCAAACCCCCCACCATTAAGGTGGCTTTATATTCATAAATCCTTAGTTTTCAATATTTATTAATTTATTAAAAAAATTTATGAAGCATTAATTTTTATCGGGCCGGGCCGGGCCCAGGCCCGGACCGTGCCAGGCCCGCGGGCCAGCCCGGCCCAGGCCCTTATGGGCCGTGCCGGGCTGGCCCGCGGGCCGTGCCGTGCTTGGCCCGCGGGCCTAGAGCGGGCCGTGCTGGCCCAGGCCCGAATCGGGCCGTGCCGGGCTCGGCCCGCGGGCCAGTAACCTGTGACCCAGCACGGCCCGGCACTGTAGCTATCGGGCCGTGCCAGGCACGGCCCACTTCGTGCCGGGCCGTGCCGGGCTGTGGGCGGCCCGGCCCAGTGCCCAACTCTACTCCCGGAGCAGTGAGGAAGGAGAGGATGCCACCTCTCCTTGGGGTCAAATCCTAAGCCAAGCATTTATAACCCCTAAGATTTGCTAATCTCTGGTTTTGATATACCCTCCTAAACCTCTAACCCTCTGGATTTACTGCACCAGAGAGCTAAGCCCTGGAGCTGGAGGCAGAAGGGATCTCGCAGCCATAGGAGAGGAAGGAGGGAGCGTGCCGAGGTGATACTGCACAGCTTCGACCAGTCACAGCAAGGTAAGGGCCACTGTAAGTAGGTCTTAGGCACAGAGAGGAAGACCGGCACAGAGAAGAGGACCGGCACTAGGGGAGACAGGAGAAGGGCCACGGGCCGGTCCCACGGGCTGCAGGCCGGACTCACAGGCCGCAGATCGGCCTGAGGACGGCCCAAGCCCAGGCCCGATGTCCACCCGGGCCGAGCCCAACCGGACTCAGCCTGCGGGTGACAGGGCACCCCCAGCCCTCCCCCGGCCGCGGCTGCCCTAAGGCTGAGGGGCAGCCAAGGGCCGCTGGGTCTGGCCGAGCCAGCGACCGACGCGGCCTCAAGGTCGCCAGTCTCAGCCAAGCCCCACCTCTCCTTCGGCGAAGAGGTAGTGGCGTGGCTTCTACAAAAAAAAAAAAACAGAAGAAAAAGGGGAGAAAAGGGAGAAGAGGGTAAACGGAAGAGGAAGAAGAACAAAAAAAAAAAAGGGATAGGTACTTACCTCGGACCACGGCCTTACCTTGCCGTGGTCGGAGCCGGTGAGGAACCCCGGAGGAGATCCGGCCTCGATCGCACCTCCCGGCTCTCCTCCTCTTCTCCGCATCACTTCAGAGAAGGGAAAAAAAGGGATCGGCCTCCCGTCGCCGCTGCCCCGAGGGAGGAGTGTTAGAAGTATGCCCTAAAAGCCAACATGGTTGACGTATATTTGTAACCTGGAGTATAAATTTATAATTTGACACTTATTAATAGATAAGATTGGGTAATTTATTTTTCATTCATGTTTTGTATGTGTCCATGAATCGTCCAAGAAATTAATAGATAATGAGACATAGTCTCAAAGAAGTTGAGAATTTGAGGCATGTGTCATTAGGGATTAATTTCTAAATGCTCCTGATCGATGGATCCATCACAAGGGACGGTGATCGATCCGCTGAGATTAGTACACAGATCACTTAGTCAGATGGACGAGTCTCGAGTTCATGGTGTAGGGACACTAGAGTGATTATGCAAATACTTGTTAGAGAACAAAGTACTGAGCGTGACCAAAGATAGTAGTCACATGGATGTCTATCCTATAATAACCCCAAATTTTTTTTTTATATAAAAAGGGATAGAATAGTCCTTTAAAATTGATATAAGGGGTAAAATGGAAAGAAATCAAAAGTTAATGGCATAACTATAGATTCGTTGAAGTGGTAAGGGTAAAATGGAAATTTTTAGAGTTTGATTTGACTTAAATGGGGGTTTGTCCAGCGGTGGGTTGGCTGAGAAGAGGGAGTTGAGACAGAAAGGGAGAGGAGGTCTCAGGCGTGGAAACACAGAGAGAGAGAAAAAAAAAAGAGAAGAAGAAGAAGAAGAAAGAAGAAGAGGAAGGGGATTCGAGGAGGAGAGGGATCCCGGTTGCACTTCCAGCTAAAGAAAAAAACGAAGATCTCCTTCCCCTCTACGCAAGGACCTCGATTTCCAAAAAGAAAAAGGTAAATATCCATCTCTATCTAGTCTTTTGATGATATTAGGCTATACAAAGGGTGGATGTAGTCTAGAGGGGTCAGATAAGGGTTGTAGAGGTGGTTAAAAGAGGAAGAATCGGATTTCGACAAATTTTTCCGGCATTACGGAAAAATTGTGTCAAAGTTCCAACTTCGGCGAATTATTTAGGGGGCCAAACGACCTCCGATAGCAATGCATGTTACCTCTTTGGAATTCCCTATGAGTGTAGAATGTTAGGTAAAAATTTCATCAAATTTGGAGTTTGTAAAGTGGATCAAACCCAGGATGAAGTAACCGGCTATCGGTCCGGGTTACTGTTCATCTGAGTGGGAAAATAGGGAATTTCATGCCATAATAGGGTATTAAGCCCAGATTAAGCTAAGGGGACCTTGTACTCATGCAAGGGAGTCCCTAATACTCATAAATGGTGAGTTAATTAATAGAAAAAAAAAGAAAGAAAAGAAAAGATTTAGGGAACGGGGGAGTTGAATCAATTAAAGTCCCCTATATTATAATTGGCACGTAGATTATAGCCCTTGATACAAGACTAAATGTATTGTAAATGCATGTCACAGTTGGGCAAGAAGCTAGGAAACAAGAGGAAGAAGTTTCCCACTGCCTGCTGTAGATTTTTGGAGGCGTATCAGGGCTGTGCCGGATTGACAGGTGAATGGGAGTTTGTACTTTGCACCATGAGCACATTCCTTATTCATTTTCATTAATGTTGCCAAGTGTGACTTGATTCCACCTGAGCTTATTGATTAATTATTGTGGTAGATCCCTCTATGTTTTGTTCTCCATGCTTGATTATTCTGTACATGCATTTGAGGAAACATTGAGAGAAATTACGAGGGGTAGATGAGTAATCAAATTGGATCTGAATTGTGAAATGACTTCTTTTATAAATTGATTTCATTTCCTCTATTTCAAAGACTTGTGAGTGGTAGCCTTGATTATACTCCTTTATGAGTAGTTAAATTGGATCCGAATTGTGAAATGACTTCTTTTGTAAATTGATTTCATTTCCGCTATTTCAAAGATTTGTAGAGCTCTTCTCATGGTATATTGAGTTGCATTGCATACCCTTGACCCCTCACTCCCAACCCTAATGTTAGTTTATGATTGGGTCGGAGTCGAGTGAGTGGTAGTCTTGATCATACTCCTTTTTAGTAAAGTATTGGGATGACGTTTATGCATGGCTTGGCAGTATCTGCAGGACACCTATAGTCGATGGGGGTTGAACATCGGCCTTTGTGCACATAGTAGCCTTCTGGGTGGGCGGAGCCCAGTCCCTTCCTAGGGGGGACACGGCCCTAGGCGTAGGATCGGCCGGTCCTACGACTTATATTCTGCTTGCCGCCGGACATAGTAAGACCCCGCGAGGTGCAGTATGGCTTTCCGCGGATGTAGAATTCCCGCGAGGTGCCGTTTAGTATATAGATGTGAGATGGATTTCTGTTCTGGATACTGGCCAGCATTTACATGATCAGTGTGGTGTCTTATCCTGCATATGCATGTGACAGTAGGAAGTTGTTGCTAGTTCACCTAGGGCGTAAAACCCACCTTCCGACAGCTGTCTAGCATTTACATTATCGATATGGTGTCTTATCCTGCATATGCATGTGACAGTAGGGAGTTGTTGCCCAGATAGACAACCCAAGAGGGGGGGTGAATTGGGTTTTAAAATAATTTTAACTATTAAAGCGTTTGTGGGTGACTAATTAATGCTTTTTACAAGATGATTAATTAGTTGCTGTGATGTGTAGGAAATGAGGGTAATGGTAAGAGACAAGCAATCACAAACACAAAGCTTTTATAGTGGTTCGGAGCTAACCCTTGCTCCTACGTCCACTCCCCAAGTCTCTCTTGGGAATTCACTATAACCCCTTGGATTATAGCCGGTTGTTTTCCAAGCTCACAACCAAACTTGTTGTTTTACGAGCTCACAACGAACTCGGTCGGTTTTCCCAGGCTCACCGACTAGAACCAACCCCGATTGTTTTCCCGGGATCACAATCGAACCCTTACACGTTGGTTTTACACTCGGCTCACCAACCAACCTCAATACTCTTGATTCAATGCCCCGATTGAACCAAGCAAAGACAAAGGTGTAGATAAAAGAGACAAACAAAAAAATACAGCTTCTCAAAAGCAGATAAATGGCAATATGAACAATAACGAAGTTAAGAGCCCTCAAACGCTTTTAAATTGGAGAAGAGGAAGGGCTTCTTGAACTTCGGGTCTCCTCTTGAATGTGTAGTCGACTTGAATGCAGGAGAAGGCTCTTTCAATGTTGGGAAGAAGTAGGTGGATGCAGTTAATGCTGCTCTTCCCTCTTTTTCGTTGAAGAACAAGTTGCAGAGATTGAAAGCTTGATTACTTGGAGTGGAATGGTTGTTCTATCTCTTGCTACAGTCCTCTGTGGCTATTTAAACCAACCCCCACGGAAACTAGCCGTTAGAGAGCTTTTTCTGCCCGTTCTGCACACTCTGTACAGTCTGACAATGTGTCCGTTGGTGGGTTGGAGTCGACTCGTGCGATCAGGAGTCGACTCGTCTGTAGCGGGAGTCGACTCATACTTTTCCGGAGTCGACTCTGCAACTGTTCCAGATTTGAATTAAAGTTGCCTTCACGACTGGGAGTCGACTCGTCTTGACCTAGAGTCGACTCGCCAACTTCTGGAGCTGACTTGGCTTTCTCGGAGTCGGCTCATCCCATGAAGTCCGTGGACGTATTTTTGAATTTGGTCCACTCGAGTCGACTCGACTGTCCTGGGAGTCGACTCGGCTCTCAGTTTCCGAAACTTGGTCTTCTGCCCTTTTGATGTGAAGCTGCCTTGGAGTCGACTCTAGCTGTCTGGGAGTCGACTCGAATCTCAGAGACAGTAACTTGGTCTTCTGTCTTCTTTGTGGTCGCGGAGTCTCAGAATCGACTCGCGTAATGCGGGAGTCGACTCGAATCTCAGAGTCCAGAATCTGCCCTCTGACTTTTTCTTTGTATACTGCTGAGAGTCGACTCTTACTACCCTGAAGTCGACTCGGTGAACCTCGGAGTCGACTCGCACACTTCGGGAGTCGACTCGTTGACAGGTTCTGAGTTGAAGCTTTCAGTTCGTCTGTCTGTTCTCAGTCGGAGTCGACTCGTACTGATCCGGAGTCGACTCGAGCTCGTGCCAGTAAACTTGATACGCTTGGAGTTGACTCGTGATACTCTGGAGTCGACTCGAGTCTCAGACTTTGGTTCAAGCTGACTTCTTAACTTATCCAAAAATTATGAACCAAGTCTTGAGACACTTAGACAAGATTTTCACTGAAACACTTAATTGAATTCATTAGTAAACAAGAAATATACTCAAATGCTTTGAGCTCATCAAAATCAAATAGGGTTTTAATCAATCACTCCACAATCTCCCCCTTTTTGATGATGACAAAACATTGAGTATATGTAAAGTGAATTGCACAATAAACAATGAAATAAAATCCATAAATGAATTCAAATGTCTGGTAGTTCAATTTATCCAAGCTTGAAAGGAGTGAAACAATAAATTTCGGAGTTAAAGCTCCCCCTTTCATTTGGAATTATATAAGCCTTCATATCATGCAATCAATTGTTTGGCTTATATATATTTAATGATTTAGCTTTCTTAAAAATTCAGATTCTCCCCCTCAACATATGCATTCTACTTTGTTTTGATTCTTTGAATTTCCTTTTAATGCTTTGAAGTTTTTGAACTGAAATTTTGGTTTTTAGAGGAAAAATCTGTCAATTTGTTCTTGAGTAGGATTCAGCTAATCTCCGAATATCCCTTGAATAGATTCTGGAGATTACTCCATTAGGAGCCCCAAAAGAGAGATAATGAGCCTCGGGGTACCGAATCCACTTAGAACAAATTTGTGTGTTTTAAGAGTTTATCTTTTTATTGATTTCCATTGATTCCTTTTACATATTTTATACATATTTTTCTTCCTTTTACATATTTTTCCCCCTTTTTGTCATCATATCAAAAAGGAGGTAAACAGAACACACAATCAACCATAGATCAAAAGGCACATTATTGAAGAAAAATGCGGCTACTCATTGTATTAATTTGTATGTAAGTACATTTCATAATACAATAAGTAACGTAAAGCAATACATGTCAAAGCAAAATACAAAAAGTAGCTACGGTCTCTTCGAGGATGTAGGTCCTCCTCTCGAGGATGTATCTCCTCCTCTCGAGGATGTGACTCCTCCTCTCGAGGATGTGGCTCCTCCTCTCGAGGATGTATCTCCTCGAGGCATGCGCTCCACGAGTGATTGGACCGCATTGGTCACGTTCTCTAGCTGGCGAATGATGGCCTGGATGGCCCTGCTCTGTGTCGTATCCAGCTCGAGTACTGACTTCTGCAGTCCGTCCAGCTTGTCGATGAGCAATTCGACAAGCGCTCGGCCCCTGCGGTGGTGGTGGACATGTCACGGCCGATGTCATCCCGCATCTGTCGAGTGGTGCTCGTGACCTCACTCATGCTGTGGAACTGGGCCTGTATCAAGGTCCTCATGTTGTATATCTCTTGCCGCACCTCAGCCGTCATGTCTGTCACGGCTGTCAGGGAAGGGACCAATGCGGAAGATGTGGGCGCAGGAGAGGGAGTAGGCACCGAACCCCGGAGCTCCTGGAGCAGATCTCGGACTATCTCCTGCCGCAACTCCCGGAGCTGCTCAGACGAGATTCGGACCTCCATAGGCTGAGTGGGTGGAGCTGAGGAGGAGGGTCCGGCGGAGGTGGTAGGAGCAGAAGTGGATGGAAAGTCTGGTACGTCGGGAAAGTCAGAATCGGGCTCAGGACTGGGGGAAGGTCTGGTGGTCTGTGTGGTGATGGATGACTTCCTAACCCAGATCCCCTCTCTCTTCCGAAACCCCATCTTGTGTAGGGTCCCCGCTCGCATGCGATTTGTCCATCGCAATGCGTGAAAGGGTTCCCCCTCAGGAATGGGAATCTCGTACTCCCTAAACAGAAGGGTGAATATCATGCCGTATGGGAGGGTGAGCCTAGGTCTATCTAGGGGCTCACACATATACCTATAGATGAGTTTGGGGAAGTTGATCGGGGTGTCCTGAAGAATATAAAACATAAGAGCTAGGTCTCTCTCATTTACAAAATAAAATCTCCCTGTCTTAGGGAAGATGGACCTAGACAGTATACTCAAAAGGATTCTCACCTCAATCGGAAGTGAGCTAGCAGAAACCTCGTCTAGAGGTGACTGGGGTGGATGCCCTAGAACGGCCGTAAGGGCCTCAACCCTATCCTCAGGGTGTGTGGGAGCCACCCCTACTAATGGAAGGTGGAGGATGTGGGCAATAAGATCCTCCGTAACAAACAGAGGGACACCGGCTACTGTGCCCTCGATACCCCTATCTCCCCGATGGACGGTACCATAGAACTCTCTAACAAGGCCAGGGTAAGTGGGGAGATCTAAAGTGAGGAAGTACTCTAATCCCTGTGTCCTAAGCCTATCACCTATGGTGAACCCTTCCCGGGAGAGATAGTCGAAGTCGACATATCTCCCGGTGGTGACGGCCTTCCCGGCCAATGGCCTCGCGGGAACCGCCCTAGGCGGGGAACGAGCCGGAGGTGGTTGCCTCGTGGGATCGTGCCGCGCCTTGGAGCGCCGCTCGGGACCGGCCTCGGGTCGGGACCTCTTCCGGACAACGGTCTTACGCGGCATTATGACCTAGACGGAATGAAAAACCTAAAGGACGGAGAAAGGTCGACGGAGGAGGCTTGGGACCGACCGGGGGCGACCTAGGAAGGGATGAAAAAATCGAAGAACCGGTGAAAGATTGACGGAAAAGGGGTTGGAGACGATCGGGGACAACCTAGGAGTCGGCTCTAGGGCTTTTGAACAGTGGCGGCTTGAGAGAAAAGTGTTTTCGAAACGACAAATCTAGGGTTAAAAAGTCGGATCCCGACTGCGAGTCGACTCCACTGAGTCGCGAGTCGACTCGACCTCGAGTCGACTCCAGAATATGCGCGAGTCGACTCTCCTTATGCGCCTGTAGACTTCGAGTCGACTCCCGACTATATGCGAGTCGTCTCCCCCTCTGCTGCCATCTTTGCGAGTCGACTCCCGCAAATGCGCGAGTCGACTCCCCCTTAGGAGCCGACTCTGAAACTTACTCGAGTCGTCTCTAACTTTGGCACGCACCTAAAAATCATGCTTCGTTTGTGCCAAACGAGGGAAAATCACTAAATTAGGATCTGATTTGATGATCATTGAAGAGAAACTCTATTTTAACCACAAACTAATCATCAAAATCAATGAATCTAGTGGAAACTACCACTAGGATGGATCAATCACTCCTAATCCCCTCCTAAGCACACTAAACCTCTCTTCACTTAGGGGTTTTGTAAAAATGTCTGCTAATTGATCATCAGTACAAACAAATTGGAGTGTCACATCACCATTCAATACATGATCTCTTATGAAGTGATGTCTTATCTCAATATGTTTAGTTCTTGAATGCTGAATTGGATTTTTAGTTAGATTAATGGCACTTGTATTATCACAATTAATGGGAATTTTATCTTGTTTAATGCCATAATCTTCTAGTTGTTGTTTAATCCACAAGATTTGAGCACAACAACTCCCGGCTGCAACATATTCAGCTTCAGCAGTAGATAATGCAACCGAGTTTTGTTTCTTGCTAAACCATGAGATAAGGTTTTCTCCTAGAAATTGACACGACCCGCTGGTACTTTTTCTATCAAGCTTACATCCAGCGAAGTTTGAATCTGTGTATCCTATTAAGTTTAGGCTAGATTCTTTAGAGTACCATAGCCCTATATTCTTAGTTCCTATTAAATATTTAAAAATTCTCTTAACTGCAACTAGATGTGATTCTTTAGGATTAGCCTGATATCTAGCACACATGCAAACACTAAACATAATATCAGGTCTGAGGATGATAGTGTTATTTTGATGATTAACAAGCAATTATCTAGAGTATGCTATAAGTTAAATTGATACTTCATTTATAAGTTCATTACTCTCAGTATATTTGGTTAATTGAAAATAGATACATGACCTTATTCATTTGAATGAATCTAACCTTGAGAATGCAGCAAAGTGTGGATTGAGTCGACCCAAAGGTTGATTGGGTCAACCCCGGCACATCAAGAAATCATTTGGCACACTCCTGCAAAAATGGCACAAATGAACAGTGAGTTGGGTCGACCCAAGGTAAGCATGAGTCGACCCAACCTTGAAGAACCTCAAAAACACAACTGAAGAATGCTCTCTGGATTTACTGAGAGGGTCGACCCAAACAGTGGTTGAGTCGACCCAAGCTTGAGTCGACCCAAACCCTGAGAGGGTCGACCCAAAGGCAAGACAGAAAGACAGACAGAAAATGGTTCTCTGGAATTACTGAGAGGGTCGACCCAAGAAGAAGTTGAGTCGACCCAAGTGGACTTTGAGTCGACCCAAAGAATGGTTGGGTCGACCCATGGGAAGGAAGGCTGAAATTGAGATTTCTGTGGTTTCTGAGAGGGTCGACCCAAGGAATGTTTGAGTCGACCCAAGGCAAAGTTGGGTCGACCCAAGGACAGGTTGAGCCGACCCAAACACGGGCTGATCAGTAACGGCTAGTTCTGCAGATGTACTTTTTGTCCTTCCCAAGGTCAGTAACGGCTGGTTTTTGAATTCTAACCATTGGGGCTTGACCAAAGAAGGTGGGAAGCTATTTAAAGGGGCACTATTCATCAGAGAGAACAACTTTTGAGTTGAATATCAAAGAGTACCCAAGAATACAAAAGTGCCCTAATCTTCTTCATCAAGAGCTTCATTCAAGAATCAAAGAAAGGGATTGAGCAGATTCAAAGAGGCATCAAGAGCTCCATCCCCTTTAAAGAGTGAAGCATCCTTGATAAAGAAGAGCAAAGCGACTTCAAAGCGATAAATACTTTCTAACTCTTCCTTGTAGCTTATATTGTTTCATATGCTCATTTAGGAGTTTGAATCTTTCCTTTTGTTAATTAAACACTTTGTAAAGGTTCGTTGGTGAGCTCGCAAAACCAACAAAGGTTTTTGGTGAATCCGGAAAACCAAAGTGTAAAGGTTAGTTGGTGAGCCCGCAAAACCAACAAAGGTTTTTGGTGAACCCGGAAAACCAAAGTGTATAGGTTCGTTGGTGAGCCCGTAAAACCAACAAAGGTTTTTGGATTGTGAGCCCGGAAAACAATCCAACTGTAATCCACGAGATTATAGTGAATTCCCAAGGGGACGCTTGGGGAGTGGACGTAGGTGCTAAGGAGAGCACCGAACCACTATATATTGTTGTGTTTGTGTTGTGCTTGTGTTTTCATTTACTCTTGCATCATCTTCTACTCTTGCGTTAGTTTAACTCACTCAAATAGCTTAAGAAAGCATCCACCGCACTTAATTAAGAAAACGTTTAAAGCATCAAAATTTAGAAGAAACCAATTCACCCCCCCCCTTCTTGGCTTGTCACCTTGGGCAACAAGTGGTATCAGAGCAAGGTGCTCTAATAGTGCTCATTGATCTAACAATCAAGAGTTAAAGATCATGACAACCCAAGTGGGATGTGCAATGAGTGAGGGGCAATCCACAAATAGACCACCTCTATTTAATGGCACAAACTACACATATTGGAAAGCTAGAATGAGGATATTCATTCAAGCTTCGGACTATGAACTGTGGCAAATCATTACTAGAGGACCTCACATACCCACACTTAACATAGATGGCACTATCATACCCAAACCAGAAATGGATTGGAATGAAAGTGATAGAAGATTAGCACAGTTAAATGCAAAAGCTGTAAATACACTTTACTGCTCTTTAGATGTAAATGAATTTAATAGAATATCCACTTGCACCACCGCCAAAGAAATTTGGGATAGACTTGAGGTCACACATGAAGGGACCAATCAAGTTAAGGAGTCCAAGATAAACATATTAGTACACAAGTATGAACTATTTAAAATGGAATCTACTGAGTCCATAACTGATATGTTTACTCGTTTTACTGATATTATAAATGGGCTTAAAAGTTTAGGAAAGTCTTATTCTAACTCTGATTTGGTGCGTAAAATTCTCAGGTCTCTACCAAGGAATTGGGAGGCCAAGGTAACCGCTATTCAAGAGGCAAAGGACCTCAACACACTGCAGTTAGAGGAGCTCCTAGGATCTCTCATGACCCATGAGTTGACAATGAGGCAAAATTCAGAAGATGAGGTCAAGAGAAGAAAACCCATTGCCCTAAAGACTACCACCCCTAGACAACAAACTGAATCGGAAGATTCAGATGATGATGAAGATATTGATGAAGAAGGGATGGCAGTGCTTGGGAGAAAATTCAGAAGATTCATGAGAGGTAAGAATAAGTTCCATAAAAAGAAACCCTTTCTTAAAGGTAACTCAAGCAAAGAAAAGGTTAAGGATAAGGAAAAAGAAAAGGAGACTCCCATTTGCTATGAGTGTAACAAACCCGGGCATTATAAGATAGATTGCCCAGATTTGAAGAGGATGGCAAGAAAGTTGAAAAAGAAGAATTTTATGGCCGATTGGAGTGAAAGTGAGGAATCAAGTTCGGAGGACGAAGATCATCAAGATACGGCCCAAATATGTCATATGGCCAATGACGATGAGGTGTGTCTTGCAGCTGATAAAATGGAAAAACGATGGTATCTAGATAGTGGCTGTTCAAGACACATGACCGGTGACGAAGATCAATTTGTCACCTTGGAACCAAAGAAAGGTGGAGTAGTGACCTATGGAGACAATGGTAAAGGGTATATCATTGGAAAGGGTAAAATTTTCATTGCTCCATCTATTTTTATAGAAAATATTTTATTAGTTAAGGGTTTGAAACATAACCTTCTTAGCATAAGTCAATTTTGTGATAAAGGATTTAAAGTTACATTTGAAGCATCTGTATGCATAATCACAAATCCTAAAGATAATAGCATTGTACTTGTAGGACAAAGGCAAAGAAATATTTACTTAGTAGATCTTCATGAGTTAGGCAAAAAAAATGGTTTATGCTTAATTACTAATGAAGAAAAGAAAATTGAAACTAGTTGGCTTTGGCATCGAAGATTAGGACATGCTAGTATGGAATTAATATCAAAACTAGTTAAGAAGGAATTAATAAAGGATGTGCCAAAATTGATTTTTGAAAAGGACAAAATATGTGGACCATGTTCATTGGGAAAACAAACTAAGTCATCTTTCAAATCGAAAAACGTAGTATCAACAACTAGACCATTTGAACTCATACACATGGATTTATTTGGACCTACTAGAACTACAAGTCTAGGAGGAAAGAAATATGGACTAGTTATTGTTGATGATTTTTCAAGGTATACATGGGTTTCATTTTTGGCACATAAGAATGAAGCATTTTCAGAATTTTTGAAACTATATAATAAAATCATAAATGAAAAGAAACTCACCTTAGTAGCCATTCGAAGTGATCATGGTACTGAATTTGAAAATCAACACTTCGAGGAATTTTGCACTAAAAATGGAATATCACATCAATTTTCAGCACCTAGAACGCCTCAACAAAATGGGGTTGTTGAAAGAAAAAATAGGACATTGGCAGAAATGGCACGCACAATGTTGTGCGAGTCAAATCTTCCAAAGTACTTTTGGGCTGAAGCTATAAACACCTCTTGCCATATTCTAAATCGAGTTTTAATACGACCTATAACTAAGAAAACTCCTTATGAACTTTGGAAGAATAAGAAACCAACTGCAAAATATTTTAAAGTGTTTGGATGTAGATGTTTTATCTTAAATAATGGCAAGGAGGACTTAAGTAAATTTGATGCCAAGTCAGATGAAGGTATCTTCTTAGGATACTCCACATCTAGCAAGGCATACAGAGTATTCAACAAAAGAACCTTAGTAGTAGAAGAGTCAGTCAATATTATATTTGATGAGTCTGATAGTGAGTCTGCTAGGAAAGAAAATACTATTGATGATGATACAGGAATTATCGACTTTGAAAAGTTGAAAATTGATGACGTGCCAAATTAAGATAAGGGAGATGATTGCGTGCCACCACAACCCCAAGACGTGCCAAAAGAATGGAGGTATGCACATGGACATCCTAAAGATTTAATCATTGGTGATCCATCTCAAGGGATAAGAACTCGATCATCTCTTAGAAATTTAAATGATTATCTTGCTTTTGTTTCACAATTAGAACCTAAAACTTATGAAGAGGCTGAAAAAGATACTAACTGGATAAATGCCATGCAAGAGGAATTAAATCAATTTAAAAGAAGTAATGTATGGACATTAACTGAAAGACCAAAGCATAATTCAGTAATTGGAACAAAATGGGTATTTAGAAATAAATTAGATGAAAATGGATTAGTTATAAGGAATAAGGCTAGACTTGTAGCTAAGGGATACAATCAAGAAGAAGGAATAGATTTTGATGAGACATTTGCTCCTGTAGCTAGATTAGAGGCTATTAGATTGCTTCTGGCATTTGCATGTTTCATGGATTTTAAATTATATCAAATGGATGTGAAGAGTGCATTCTTAAATGGTATTATTGAGGAGGAAGTATATGTAGAACAACCTCCAGGATTTGAAAATCATGAATTGCCAAATCATGTGTTTAAACTACATAAGGCATTATATGGATTAAAGCAAGCACCTAGGGCTTGGTATGATCGACTAAGTAAATTTCTGCTTGAAAATGATTTTTATAGAGGAAATGTAGATAAAACTTTATTCATCAAAAGAAAGGACAAAAATCTATTAGTGGTGCAAATATATGTAGATGACATAATCTTTGGTGCCACTAATGATACCCTATGCAAAGAATTCGCTGATTTAATGCATGGAGAATTTGAGATGAGTTTGATGGGAGAACTAAGCTTCTTTCTAGGATTACAAATCAAACAAACCAAAGAAGGCATTTTCATTCATCAAACTAAGTATACAAAGGAAATACTGAAGAAGTTTGGGAATGAAAATCATCAGGGAATTGGCACTCCAATGAATCCTACTAGTAAGCTAGACAAAGATGAAAAAGGGAAAAGTGTTGATATTAAGCTCTATAGAGGACTAATTGGATCCTTGCTCTATCTTACTGCTAGTAGACCTGACATTGTATTCAGTGTAGGGATATGTGCTAGATACCAATCGGATCCTAAGGAGTCACATTTAAGTGCTGTTAAGAGAATCCTTAGATACTTAAGAGGAACTACCACCATTGGATTATGGTACTCGAGAGACTCCTGTCTAGATTTGCTTGCATATTCAGATGCTGACTTTGCTGGATGCAAGTTAGATAGGAAGAGCACAAGTGGCACATGTCAATTCTTAGGAAATAACTTAGTATCATGGTTTAGTAAGAAGCAGAACTCAGTGGCACTGTCCACAGCTGAAGCTGAATACATAGCTGCTGGTAGTTGTTGTGCTCAAGTATTATGGCTCAAGCAACAACTAGAGGACTATGGAGTCAAACTAGATAATATTCCTATTAAGTGTGATAATACTAGTGCTATCAATCTCACTAAAAATCCAGTTCAGCACTCTAAAGCCAAACACATAGAAATAAGGTACCATTTTATTAGGGATCATGTGCAAAATGGAAATGTATGTATTGAGCATATATGCACGGAAAAATAATTGGCCGACATATTTACCAAACCATTGAGTGAAGATAGATTCTATATGCTCAGGAGGGAATTAGGCATATGTGATCCTTTTTATTAAAGAAATATAAAAGGGAGATAGTAGTCTCATGATACATTCCTCTAATTTCAAAAATCTCATGAAACATGAGTCAAATTTGTTATCTATAGATTTCTTACTCATGTATCATTGTTCCATAAAGAGTTTATAAGGATTGGAAGCAAGGAAAACTTTTTAGAAGCAAAAAGGAAGAGAAAAAAAAATTTCTGCACTTGGGTCGACCCAACCCAGAACATGGGTCGACCCAACGTTGAGTCGACCCAAGAAAAATCTTGAGTCGACCCAACGTCGGGACCCCACTATTAAAAGGGGGCCCGAGAGCACATCTAGGGCACTATTTGGCCTTTGTCTTCTTCCGAAAAACCTACTCCCCACTCTCCAATCTCCACTAAACTCCTCCAAACAGTAGATTTCCTAAAGATCTTGGAGAAATGGGACCCAAACGAGCCGTGGCCAAGAGATCCGGAAGAGTGACTCGGATCCAACGGGAGGAAAGGCAACCTACCGAGCCATCTCCCGTGTCTCCACGACGTGAGGCACGTGCAGAGGCCCCTCCTCCTCCTTCCCCCTCAGTGATTCTTGCTAGATTTGCGGGGAGGCCGGTTACAACGGGGAGAAGGATCCATTCCGAGTTTTTCAATCAAGAAGGGTTTCGGATTTGGGAATGGATCCAAAGACAAGGTTGGGAGTATCTTTGCTCCCTAGATGTGGTAATCTACCCCGGCTTGGTACAAGAGTTCTATGCCTTCCTCAAGACTGGATTGGGAGGGCTTGTTTCAGAAGTTAGAGGGGTTCGAATCAGAGTATCCGAGGAGAGCTTGAGTGAGCTACTTCATCTACCCTGCATAGGAGCCACTCCGGAAAGGCCAGAAAACAAAATGAGAGCTCTACAATTGATTATGGAAAATGAGAACTTCGATTTCTCCACAAAGGTAATAGCTAGTTCTCTTTCCGCAGAAATGAGATTACTGCTCAATATGATCAATAAGATTTTGTTTCCAAAGACCGGGAGATTCGATCTCATCACTGAGCGAGATCTAGCAGTGATGGAGTGTATGATTCGAGGGATGCCCCTAAATCTTCCGGCTATGATATTGAGACAGATGAGGAAGGTAATGTGCAGCAACAGGGTATCACTACCTTATGGTATGATACTCACCTTGATATTTAGACAGCACGGTTTACCTCTCGAGGAGGAGGCATCCAAGAGTCTGCATCACACTGACACGTACACTGCACTGACACTTATACGCATGGGATATGAGAAAGTGAACGGGCAGTGGATTCACACAGGTGCAGGCATTCAGGGTGAGGCACCAGAGGGAGATGCACCAGAGGATGAGGATGAGGAGCATATGGATCATCCTACTGCACCCTCCGAGGCTGGACCATCGTCATCCGTTCCTCCGACAGATACGGATGACTTCTGGAGCAGGATGACTGAGCTCATGTCAGCTCAGGCGAGGACTATCACTGACGGGCTGACGAGCCGATTGGACGCCCGGTTGGATGTCATGTCTGCTGAGATCAGTGATCTGAGGCAGCAGATTGGAGCACTCCGGAGAGAGAGAGAGACACATGAACCATCTGTGCCACAGGCTGCTGAGTCAGAGATATCGGCACAGAGTCATCCAGCTCGTCGTGCTCCACTCCAGACACAGTCTCACCAGGCTCGACCTCCCCTCGCCACGTATGCTAGGAGGATGAGGACTAGATCCCAGCCATTAGATTCCCCCTAGGCTGATCTTAGCGTCTATGTTTAGAGCCTAGGCTAGATATCTAGGTCTCACATGTATCTTGCTTTTCTCCTATGTATCTTGTTTTTATCTTATGTATCTTTAAATCTTGATTAAGGAACATTGTATCTGTCTTTGTTTTTGACATGAATGTATGAAAATGTTCTTATTTTGATCAATGAAGTTTGAAGTTTATTATTTATTGCATCTTTTCCCATATATATTTTTTTTTTGATGATAACAAAAAGGGGGAGAAGAAAAGAAAGAGTATTTAAGAAAAGAAAGAGTATTAAGAAAAGAAAGAGTATTCAATTTAAGTAAAGAAAGAGTATTTTATTTAAGAAGTAAAGAAAGAGTATTAATTTTGGGAGAAGTAAAGAAATATAACAAAAAGGGGAGAAATAAAGATAAAAGTTATGTAAAGAAAAGAGAAATAAATGGGCAAACAAATTGAAAATCATATAAGAAAGCTTATACATCTAAGGGGGAGCAATTTGTAACAATGAAATTGACTAAATCAAAAATTTCCATCAAAATTCAGAATTTGGCACGCACCTCTCGCACCCCGATACATAACCTGAAACTCAGAGTTTATCTCCAATTTTTGAAGTTTCATTGCTAATGAATTATAAATGAAAGGGGGAGCAATTCAAAAAGTCAAATTGGCAACATTTGAATGATATAGGGGGAGATTTCACAAGTATATATGAAAAGCTGAAATTCAGCAATTTAATCCCTTTTATAAACTGATTTTAAAGCCAAGTATCAATAGACTTATACTCTTTATTTTGTAATCATCAAAAAGGGGGAGATTGAGGATGATAGTGTTATTTTGATGATTAACAAGCAATTATCTAGAGTATGCTATAAGTTAAATTGATACTTCATTTATAAGTTCATTACTCTCAGTATATTTGGTTAATTGAAAATAGATACATGACCTTGTTCATTTGAATGAATCTAACCTTGAGAATGCAGCAAAGTGTGGATTGAGTCGACCCAAAGGTTGATTGGGTCAACCTCGGCACATCAAGAAATCATTTGGCACACTCCTGCAAAAATGGCACAAATGAACAGTGAGTTGGGTCGACCCAAGGTAAGCATGAGTCGACCCAACCTTGAAGAACCTCAAAAACACAACTGAAGAATGCTCTCTGGATTTACTGAGAGGGTCGACCCAAACAGTGGTTGAGTCGACCCAAGCTTGAGTCGACCCAAACCCTGAGAGGGTCGACCCAAAGGCAAGACAGAAAGACAGACAGAAAATGGTTCTCTGGAATTACTGAGAGGGTCGACCCAAGAAGAAGTTGAGTCGACCCAAGTGGACTTTGAGTCGACTCAAAGAATGGTTGGGTCGACCCATGGGAAGGAAGGCTGAAATTGAGGTTTCTGTGGTTTCTGAGAGGGTCGACCCAAGGAATGTTTGAGTCGACCCAAGGCAAAGTTGGGTCGACCCAAGGACAGGTTGAGCCGACCCAAACACGGGCTGAACAGTAACGGCTAGTTCTGCAGATATACTTTTTGTCCTTCCCAAGGTCAGTAACGGCTAGTTTTTGAATTCTAACCATTGGGGCTTGACCAAAGAAGGTGGGAAGCTATTTAAAGGGGCACTATTCATCAGAGAGAACAACTTTTGAGTTGAATATCAAAGAGTACCCAAGAATACAAAAGTGCCCTAATCTTCTTCATCAAGAGCTTCATTCAAGAATCAAAGAAAGGGATTGAGCAGATTCAAAGAGGCATCAAGAGCTCCATCCCCTTTAAAGAGTGAAGCATCCTTGACAAAGAAGAGCAAAGCGACTTCAAAGCGATAAATACTTTCTAACTCTTCCTTGTAGCTTATATTGTTTCATATGCTCATTTAGGAGTTTGAATCTTTCCTTTTGTTAATTAAACACTTTGTAAAGGTTCGTTGGTGAGCCCGCAAAACCAACAAAGGTTTTTGGTGAACCCGGAAAACCAAAGTGTAAAGGTTAGTTGGTGAGCCCGCAAAACCAACAAAGGTTTTTGGTGAACCCGGAAAACCAAAGTGTATAGGTTCGTTGGTGAGCCCGTAAAACCAACAAAGGTTTTTGGATTGTGAGCCCGGAAAACAATCCAACTGTAATCCGCGAGATTATAGTGAATTCCCAAGGGGACGCTTGGGGAGTGGACATAGGTGCTAAGGAGAGCACCGAACCACTATATATTGTTGTGTTTGTGTTGTGCTTGTGTTTTCATTTACTCTTGCATCATCTTCTACTCTTGCGTTAGTTTAACTCACTCAAATAGCTTAAGAAAGCATCCACCGCACTTAATTAAGAAAACGTTTAAAGCATCAAAATTTAGAAGAAACCAATTCACCCCCCTCTCTTGGCTTGTCACCTTGGGCAACAAGGTCTACTTGCAGTAAGATACAATAAGGATCCTATCATACCTCGATACAGTTTCTGATCTACAGATTTACCTGATTCATCTTGGTCTAATTTGCATGATGAACTCATGGGGGTGCTGATTGATTTGTTTCCCTCCATATCAAACTTCTTGAGCATCTCCTTGATATATTTGGCTTGATTGATGAAGATGCCTCCTTCAGATTGTTTGATTTGGAGTCCAAGGAAGTAAGTCAGCTCTCCCATCATGCTCATCTCAAATTCACTCTGCATCAAGTTAGCAAATTCTTCGCAGAGACGATTGTTAGTAGCACCGAAAATAATATCATCAACATAAATCTGTACTAACAGCATATCTTGGTTTTTCTTTTTCAGAAAAAGAGTTGTATCTACATTACCCCTAGAGAACTCATGTTCTAATAAGAATTTGCTAAGTCTCTCATACCATGCTCTAGGTGCTTGTTTCAAACCATAAAGTGCTTTGTTCAATTTATAAACATGATTAGGGTATTGATGATTTTCAAAACCAGAAGGTTGTTCTACATATACCTCCTCATTAATATAACCATTTAAAAATGCACTTTTTACATCCATTTGAAATAGTTTGAAGTTCTTAGAGCATGCATATGCTAATAATAATCTAATAGCCTCAAGTCTAGCTACAGGAGCAAAGGTTTCATCAAAATCTATACCTTCTTCTTGATTATACCCCTTTGCTACTAGTCTAGCCTTATTCCTTATTACGATTCCATTTTCATCTAGTTTATTTTTATAAATCCATTTTGTACCTATAATTGGATATTCAGAAGGTCTCTCAACTAGATTCCACACTTTGTTTCTAGTAAATTGGTTTAATTCTTCTTGCATTACATTTATCCAATTTACATCATTTTCGGCTTCTTCTATATGTTTGGGCTCAAAGTGTGAGACAAACGCTAGATGGTTATTTAAATTCCTAAGGGATGCTCTAGTCCTAACCGGTTGAGATGGGTCATCTAGAATTAGTTCCTTAGGATGCCCGTGAGCATACCTCCAAGCTTTAGTTAGCCCATGATCCACAATAACCTCTTGGCTTGATGATGCTCCTTCAATCAATTTTTGATTATCATCTTGTAATATCATTTCATCTATCTTTTCTTCAAGAATTTCAGCATCATCATCAAGGTTAACTTTCTTACTAGAGGAGATGTCACTAGAATCATCAAATACAACATGTATAGATTCTTCTATAACTAGGGTTCTTTTATTAAAGACTCTATAGGCTTTACTAGTCGTAGAGTAACCTAAGAATATGCCCTCATCAGATTTAGAGTCAAATTTACCTAGATTATCTTTCCCATTATTATGAATAAAACACCTACATCCAAAAACATGAAAGTAGTTTACCTTTGGTTTTCTGTTTTTCCAAAGTTCATAAGGTGTTTTCTTTATAATGGGTCTTAATAAAACTCTATTTAATATATGACAAGAAGTATTAATGGCTTCTCCCCAAAAGTACTTAGGGAGGTTACTTTCACATAACATAGTTCTAGCCATTTCCTCTAGAGTTCTATTTTTCCTCTCCACAACTCCATTTTGTTGTGGTGTCCTAGGTGCAGAAAAATTATGAGTTATTCCCTTTTTACTACAAAACTCATAGAATAACTGATTTTCAAATTCGGTACCATGGTCACTTCTAATGGCTATTACTGAAGTATCTCTAGCATTGGTTACTTCCTTATGAAACTTTTTAAATACTGAAAAAGCTTGATCTTTATGTGCTAAGAACATAACCCAAGTGTACCTAGAATAATCATCTACAATAACTAGACCATATTTATTTCCACCTAGGCTTGTTGTTCTAGTTGGTCCGAATAGGTCCATGTGTAATAATTCTAGAGGTCTAGAGGTAGAGACACATTTTATGGATTTAAATGAGTTCCTAGATTGTTTGCCAAATTGACATGCTTCACATATTTTGTTCTTTTCAAATTTTAATTTTGGCAAACCGATCACGGAATCTCTTTTAACTAGTTTAGTTATTGTGTCCATGCTTGCATGACCTAACTTACGGTGCCATAACCAACTAGCATCATTATCTTTAGTTTCATTAACAACTAAACATTGGTTATGTTTTGCAAGATCTTTAAGGTCTACAACATACACATTTCCACGTCTAATTCCTTTAAAGACTAAACTATTGTCATTAGGGTTTGTTATAATGCATAGTGATGGTTTAAACATAACATCATACCCTTTATCATATAATTGACTAATGCTTAACAAGTTATGCTTAAGACCATCAACATATCTAACATTATCAATAAAAGTAGAAGGGGTGATTTGAACTTTACCAATACCAATGATGTGACCTTGGTTGTTGTCTCCAAAAGTCACAGCACCTCCCTTCTTAGCTTCAAGGGTGAAAAATTGATCCTTATCACCCGTCATGTGTCTTGAGCAGCCACTATCCAAATACCAGCAGTTTTTGTTGACCTTGGCTGCAAGACACTCCTACACAAGCAAATCATGTCATCTTAGGTACCCAAATTTTCTTGGATCCTTCATGGTTAGTCAAGTTGGTTCCTTTTGGAACCCATACCCTTTTAATTTTTCTTTTTGTTTTACCTTTCCTAAAATTACACACATTTGCTTTATGACCTATAGTTCCACAACAAAAGCAGGTTATTTTCTTAGTTTTACTTTCCCCAGCTTTAACAAAGAAGTTACTAAGAAGTTTTTGTTTATTTCTTGGTTGATATCCTAAACCCGCTTTATTAAATACTGCTCGTTGACTATTTAGTATCATATTCAATTTTTCTGAGCTATATGTAAATTTTTCAACTAAGGGTTTGTATTTGTTAAGTTCTTTGGTTAGTGTTTGATTTTCTGCCTTTAGATTATTTAGTTCTTTTGTGAGATCCTTGTTTAAGATTTGTTTATGGTTTTTAAGTTCTGAGAGTTCCTTAGTTAGTTTTTCATTATCCTTAGTTAAGGTATTAGTCTTTTGAGTTAAAAGTTGGTTGCTTGTCTTAAGGTCTATATTTTCTTTGGTGATTAAATCCTTATCCTTAACTAATGAATCATACTTACGGATATAAGTTTGGTTAGTTACTTTTAATTCTCTGTTTTTAACATTTATAGCCTTATATTCAATCATTAGTTCATTAAAGGCATCATAAAGCTCATCAAAAGTAAAATCTAAAGGCGATTCGAGCGTTACCTCATTTCCATTGGCCATGAAGCAGAAATTGGCCTTTTTCTCTTGTTCCTCATCCGATGAAGAGGATGATGAGTCTGAGTCGGATAGTGTCGTGACAAGAGCCTTCTTCTTCTTGTACTTGCTCCCCTTCTTCAGTAAAGGGCACTCAGCTCTTATGTGACCCGGCTTCTTGCACTCGTAACAGCCAATCCCCTCATTTTTCCTTTCTTTACCTTTGTCCTTGCGGTAGGAATTTGAGGGGCCTCTCCTTTGATGATAGGACTTCTTGTGGTTGATGAATTTTCTGAATTTGCGCACAAGAAGTGCCTCACCATCATCATCCTCATGTTCTTCTTCTTCACTGCTGCTACTGCAAGATAAGTCCTTGTTAGATGAAGTAGATTTTAGAGCTATTACCTTTTTCTTATGGGAGGACTCTTCCTCGTTGTGTTGTTTCATGGTTAGCTCGTGCGTCATTAGGGATCCAAAAAGCTCCTCAAGTGGTAATTTGTTCAGGTCCTTGGCTTCTTGGATTGCGGTCACTTTAGCTTCCCATGACCTTGGTAGACACCGAAGGATTTTTCTGACAAGCTCACTGTTAGTATAGTTCTTGCCAAGGCTTTTTAGGCCATTGACAATGTCAGTAAACCTAGTAAACATGCATGTAATTGTTTCATTAGAATCCATTTTAAATAGTTCATATTTATGAACCAAAATATTTATTTTGGATTCTTTGACTTGATTCGTGCCCTCATGGGTCACTTCAAGTCTGTCCCAAATCTCTTTTGCAGAATTGCAAGTAGAGACCCTATTAAATTCATTTCTATCTAAGGCACAATAAAGCACATTCATAGCTTTAGAGTTTAGTTGTGCCTTCCTCATGTCATGTTCATCCCAATCCTTTTCTAGTTTGGGTACCGTGACACCCTCTACATATATGGATGGGATGTATGGGCCATTTACTACAATGGTCCACATCTCATAGTCTTGGGCTTGGATGAATATTCTCATCCTAGCCTTCCAATATGAGTAGTCGGATCCATTAAAGAATGGGAGTCTTTGGGTGGACTGACCCTCAATGTGGGAAGATCCAAATGGGGTTGTCATTTTGATCTTTTACTCTTGGGTGGAAGAGTTTAGGCTCTGATACCACTTGTTGCCCAGATAGACAACCCAAGAGGGGGGGTGAATTGGGTTTTAAAATAATTTTAACTATTAAAGCGTTTGTGGGTGACTAATTAATGCTTTTTACAAGATGATTAATTAGTTGCTGTGATGTGTATGAAATGAGGGTAATGGTAAGAGACAAGCAATCACAAACACAAAGCTTTTATAGTGGTTCGGAGCTAACCCTTGCTCCTACGTCCACTCCCCAAGTCTCTCTTGGGAATTCACTATAACCCCTTGGATTACAGCCGGTTGTTTTCCAAGCTCACAACCAAACTTGTTGTTTTACGAGCTCACAACGAACTCGGTCGGTTTTTCCAGGCTCACCGACTAGAACCAACCCCGATTGTTTTCCCGGGATCACAATCGAACCCTTACACGTTGGTTTTACACTCGGCTCACCAACCAACCTCAATACTCTTGATTCAATGCCCCGATTGAACCAAGCAAAGACAAAGGTGTAGATAAAAGAGACAAACAGAAAAATACAGCTTCTCAAAAGCAGATAAATGGCAATATGAACAATAACGAAGTTAAGAGCTCTCAAACGCTTTTAAGTTGGAGAAGAGGAAGGGCTTCTTGAACTTCGGGTCTCCTCTTGAATGTGTAGTCGACTTGAATGCAGGAGAAGGCTCTTTCAATGTTGGAAAGAAGTAGGTGGATGCAGTTAATGCTGCTCTTCCCTCTTTTTCGTTGAAGAACAAGTTGCAGAGATTGAAAGCTTGATTACTTGGAGTGGAATGGTTGTTCTATCTCTTGCTACAGTCCTCTGTGGCTATTTAAACCAACCCCCACGGAAACTAGCCGTTAGAGAGCTTTTTCTGCCCGTTCTGCACACTCTGTACAGTCTGACAATGTGTCCGTTGGTGGGTTGGAGTCGACTCGTGTGATCAGGAGTCGACTCGTCTGTAGCGGGAGTCGACTCATACTTTTCCGGAGTCGACTCTGCAACTGTTCCAGATTTGAATTAAAGTTGCCTTCACGATTGGGAGTCGACTCGTCTTGACCCAGAGTCGACTCGCCAACTTCTGGAGCTGACTTGGCTTTCTCGGAGTCGGCTCATCCCATGAAGTCCGTGGACGTATTTTTGAATTTGGTCCACTCGAGTCGACTCGACTGTCCTGGGAGTCGACTCGGCTCTCAGTTTCCGAAACTTGGTCTTCTGCCCTTTTGATGTGAAGCTGCCTTGGAGTCGACTCTAGCTGTCTGGGAGTCGACTCGAATCTCAGAGGCAGTAACTTGGTCTTCTGTCTTCTTTGTGGTCGCGGAGTCTCGGAGTCGACTCGCGTAATGCGGGAGTCGACTCGAATCTCAGAGTCCAGAATCTGCCCTCTGACTTTTTCTTTGTATACTACTGAGAGTCGACTCTTACTACCCTGGAGTCGACTCGGTGAACCTCGGAGTCGACTCGCACACTTCGGGAGTCGACTCGTTGACAGGTTCTGAGTTGAAGCTTTCAGTTCGTCTGTCTGTTCTCAGTCGGAGTCGACTCGTACTGATCCGGAGTCGACTCGAGCTCGTGCCAGTGAACTTGATACGCTTGGAGTCGACTCGTGATACTCTGGAGTCGACTCGAGTCTCAGACTTTGGTTCAAGCTGACTTCTTAACTTATCCAAAAATTATGAACCAAGTCTTGAGACACTTAGACAAGATTTTCACTGAAACACTTAATTGAATTCATTAGTAAACAAGAAATATACTCAAATGCTTTGAGCTCATCAAAATCAAATAGGGTTTTAATCAATCACTCCACAGGAGTTGTTGCTGGTTCGCCTGGGGCGTAAAACCCACCTCCCGACAGCTGTCTAGCATTTACATTATCAGTATGGTATCTTATCCTGCATATGTATGTGACAATGAGGAGTTGTTGCTGGTTCGCCTGGGGCGTAAAACCCACCTCCCGACAGCTGTCCAGTGATGATTTACATATTGGTGTGGTGTCATATTCGATGTATGCATAAGGCAGTAGGGAGTTGTTGCTGGTTCGCCTGGGGCATAAAACCCACCTCCCGACAGCTGTCTAGTGATGATTTCAGCATATTGACACCTGATTTGTATGTTCCAGCATTATGATCTGTTGAGCATATTCATGGGTAGCATATATGTTTACTTGATTATTCCATATATGCTTCAGATGAGTTGATATTGATTGTGGTGATATTGATGATTTACTCCATGTTCTCTATGTTGAGATCATGTTCATCTTGTTATTGCTCTTGAGATTTCACCTCGAGCCATGATTATATCTTGTCTCATGTGCATAGTACTCTCTACTCCACTCACTGAGTATTTATATACTCACTCCCCAGTTTGGTGTTTTTGATTGCAGGGCAGGTATTGTATAGAGAGGAGCAGGATTAGTGATTGCCTGCTAGCTGTGTCGCTCCATAGTATGGTATAATGTAGATAGAGGTTTATACCCTTTTGATGTATTATAAACCTTCTGTTGTATTTAGTGTATAGTCACAGTCATAGATCCTGTTGTGGATATGGGTTTGACCATGGATGGAATGGGAACCAGATTTTTATACAGTTGAGTTATATGCCTGTGATGATGTATTGATATATATTGTCCAGGTTCGTTATGTGACAGGTTATGTGATTGCTGCTCTGACAGGTAGCATTGTTGTATGTAATGAGATAATCCTGATAGGTCACCATAGGAAAAGTGATCATTTTGTGCATGCATCATGCCAATTTTTTTTTAGAATTTATTGATGATTGATAGGTAGTAGGGTTCTACGTGGTGGCTGGTGGCCTTATGCCTACCCGCACCCTAGGGCTGTCGCGGCGGCCCGCCGGGAACGGGGCGGGGGTCGTGACAAAGATTGGTATCAGAGCAAACGTTAAGAAGAGTCCTGTCAGAGCAATAGGGTGAGTCAGGATTAAGTATAGGATTATACTATGGAGCATAGGATTTTTCTGTATGTTAATTTATGAGTCATTTATAATTCAGTAAAATATATTATGACTCAGTGTGTAATAACTGCCATCTCTCTTGATTCTTTTAGAGACATAAAAAATACCTTCAAGGAGAGGACCTGCTCGTCCTGGAAGGAGGATGGAGCCAGATATAGCATTGGATGTGGGTTCTGCACATGTCGAGCCCCAAAGAGAAAAATCTCCTCCTGCTGATAGACGGAGGGTTAATGATCAAGGAGAGGTAGGAAGTAGAGATGCATTAATGGAACAGTTACTGGCGGAGAATCAGGCTCTGAGAGAGCAGATTGCTCAGGGGAAACCTCTTGCCCCGTTAGTAGTATCCATCTCACCTCCTGTACCTGTGCCAAGAAGTTTGGCCAGGCGAGCTCTAGATGTGAGGGGATTGCTGTACAAGAATTTCTGAGGCTCAGAACCCCGGAGTTTAAGGGGGAAGAAGGTGAAGATCCTCAGAGATTTCTAGAGGAGACTGAAAAGATGATACGGAGACTGCCCTGTTTTGATGCAAGAGCTATAGAACTTGTAGGGCTTACAATGAAGGAAGATGCCTGAGACTGGTACCAGAGACAAGTGGAGGACAGATTGTACAGTAGGAATCCTCCAATCTGGGAAGAGTTCAGGCAAGCAGTGATGGATGAGTTTTTGTCTCCGACTGAGAGGCAAAATCGGGCTCTTCAGTTTGAGAGGCTGAAGCAGATGCCCGGAATGAGCGTATCTGAGTACGCTCGTGAGTTCACTAGATTGGGGAAGTATGCTCCTTACATCATCCCCACTGAAGCTGCCAGGATAGAAAGATTCAGGCGGGGTCTGATTTCCCCGCTTTATAATGCAGTACTGGCAGTAGAGGTCCCCACCTTGTCTAGGCTAATAGATAAAGCAAAACAGTGGGAGACCAGAAACAAAGAGGAAAGAGCTGAAGGAGAACAGAGGAAAATGAGTGTGGGGAAGAAGCAAAGCAATAGAGGTAGATCTGAGGGAGTAGATCTCTCGGAGGGCCCGACGGAGCAGTCTGTACGCTCAGCTCCACCTGCCCCACGTAAGAGAAAGTGGAGGGAAAGAGGTCAATCACAAGATACTTTTCTACCATCAGTACCTCGTCCTCCAGTCACTATGGCTAGAACTGAATCTAGGTTCCAATCATGGCCAGTGTGTGGCATATGTAGGAAGCAGCACCCTGGCAGATGCAGAATGGGCCAAGGAGTGTGCTACAGATGTGGACAGCCGGATCATTTTGCCAGAGAATGCCCGCAGGGTGCCACCCAGCAGTTGGTGCCTTTGGCATCCTACCCTTCTGTGCAGATGGACAGGCCTAGTAGTATGGGACCTGTAGGCAGAGGTAGAGGTTAGACACCAGCGTCACAACAGAGTGCTGGACCATCTCAGCCATCAGCTCCAGTAGGCAGAGGGCAAGAAAGGGTGTTCACGGTAAATCCACAAGAGGCACAGGCATCGAATGCAGCTATGACAGGTATGCTCCTCATTGATAAGATTAAAGCTAGAGTGTTGTTTGATTGTGGAGCTACCCATTTATTTGTGTCCCCTTATTTTGCTAAAAAGTTAGCTAAGGATAAGATATTAATGCATATCCCCTTAGCTATTTGTGTCCCCTTTTCTTCTTCGTTTCCCTCTTCCTCCAAGAATAAATTTTGAAGAGGATTTGAAAACGGGAATAAGATGAAGTCTGCGGGAGAAGAAAACAGAGAGGTCTTTTCCTTTTTTATATTTAATCCAAAAAATAATATACAATCATATTGCTTAACAAATCTAAAATAAAATCAAATTAGATATTTAATTATCAATAGAGATGGGTGTTCTTAGACAAACTTGGGCTCTGATACTGGTTGAAAGATGATTCTTCAAAAAATTCAGGAACCTTTTCCTGCAACAGAAGAAAATCAAAGAAAAAATCCTGCAAAATAGTGAACAAGTTGATAGAAACACAAATCTCACCACTAACACCTCCCAAGAGAACTATGCTCACTAGGATCACAGAAAAATAAGTTTTCACAAAAATCCTTATATTCTTTTAATTCCAAATTTTGAGCTTCTACAAATTGTAAAACTGTCCATCAACACTTGGCAATTAACCTCCGAAAACATGAGATTAATTTAGTGAAATCCCTTTTACATATAATGTTGTTTATTTATCCTTCCACCACACTACATTCCACATAAGCCAATAGGATCGAAAAAATATCACTGATTAAATTTCTGGCTTAAATAATTTTTAATTTTGTAATTCAGTTGTACCCCAAAATTGTTTCTAAAGCAATTTCACAAATAAATATTTTATTTATAATAATAATAAAATATAATGAAAATAATTTTTATAAATCTTACTGGCCAGTTTTTCTTTTGGTCCAACCTCATACAGGCATATTGAATATATTACCTCAAATTGAGGCTGGTGGATTTCTTATTGAGCATCTATACAAATCTATATGATGCACTTAAGACCCAACTTTGTCTGTATATTTGATCATGAGAAGACTATCAACAATTGACTGAATCAAAATACAAGACACCAAATATATTTGTATAGACCTCTTAGGTCAAAGGACATATGAACTAATTATGTTGAATAATGTTCTCAACATCAGTGATCACTTCCAGAAGCTATTCATATTTAGATCCCGTTCAGTGCATATACTCTTACAGTGCACCCACTCATCTGTTTAAAGTCTCTACCTCAATGACGGAGTCTCTCATCCTATTTATATAGCGGTACAACGAGTATAGGCTTAAAATATATAACTCAGCCTATAATAACATGAGTTAACAAGGAACCGAAAGACCACCACTCTGCGCCTATGATTCCTTAATCATCGGTGTGGTCCTTCTACAATATCACTCAACATATATACTATGTGAACATCTCATATCACAATAAAATATCCAATATATATATATATATATATATGAAAATGAGACATAAATAATTCAATAATTATTAAAATTGTTTTACAAATTGGTTTTGGAGGGCATAATCTAATAGAACTACAATACAAAGAGTAGTTAGGTTTTCATTTTGAAAATTACTTGGCTAGAAATTAAATATTGCATAGATGGCTGGTTTAGAATGGGCTCCATATAATGTAGGCGTAAGATTTCCTGTCATACCTCCATGACAATTCCAAGTGGACTCTGCAAAAATAAATCCACTCGCATCTTATGTAACTGATGATCTTGAATGTTTAGGAGACAGCGTGCTGTTAAATACCTACATGTTAAGCATATGAAGAAAGTTTACAGATTTTTTAAAGGGGGCAAAAACAAATCATGCAGGAAGGTGGAATACCAAATACTTCCATAAGCTTACATACGCCGCAGCCCCTCACTCCCCTGGAAATAAAAAAAAAAAGGAGGCTCCACCATTGGCGAGAACCGGATGGTACAACAAGGGCTATTATTCTGTTGGAAAAGCAACAGTCAAAGAGCGATCCTCTATTTTGCAAATATTGTTACCAGTTGGAGCAATAGTTGATCAAGATGATGTGGTACAATGAGATTCGTCCAGCGCACTACCTATACGGCGACTCGAGCATCTCCTGAATCTTTTTAAGGCATCATGATTAGAACTCCCAAACCAACTACAAAAATTGGGACGAGCAAACTAGAAGCATTCAACTACGAAGCCGAGGTACATCAGCTCGACTAGCAGACTAGTCAGCCTGATGACTGATCCAAGTTGAGAAGAACCCTCCCATGGCAAAAATGGTCCGCACGAATGTGAATGGAGCTCCAGCAATTCCACCACTTGCCGGATGATTACAGCACATCCTTGGATTGTTACGCTACATCAGCAGATTGTTATGACATAACCCAGAGTTTACTAGAATATGATTCGTTAAGATCCGGTATTCCAGCTATAAATAAATCAAAGGTAGTGGACTAGTCAGCCTGATGACTGATCTGAGTTAAGCAAGAATCCTCCTGTGGCAAAGGTGGTCCGCACGAATGTGCACGGAGTTTCTGCAATTCCACCACATGCCGGATGATTACAGCACATCTTTGGGTTATTATGCTACGTTAGCAGATTGTTACAGCACAACCAAGAGTTTGTTGGAATATCATTCATTAAAGATCCGATATCTCAACTATAAAAAAATCCAGAGGCCTACACGCCAAAAATCGCCTTAGTTAGTAGAGACTTTGTATCCATTTTTCCTCCTTCATTCCTGTAATATCCAGGCCTAATACAGACCGGGCCCAATACTGTAGGACCCAGTTGAAGGGTTTTGGGCCGGGGGGTTAGCGGGTCACGCTGGCCCATGAAGAGCAGCCGTGGAGGACTGCCATCTCCCGCCTGAGGGCTGAAAGGACAGGACCACCAGATGGCCAACGGAGAGACCCCCTCAAACATGCAAAACGGGAGCCCGCTACCTCCTCCCCCTCGGCAGCTGAGCTCTGAGCTGGCCTGAAGAGGAGGGGCAGCTGGTGGCTCCCGGATAGAGTTGGGCATTGGGCCGTGCCGGGCCGGCCCGGCCCAGGCCCACCGGGCCCAAGGTCTAAACGGGTCGTGCCTGGCCCGGCCCGCTTATGAAGCGGGCCGTGCCGGCACGGCCCGTCTCGGGCACAAAAGGAAGCCCGGCCCGGCCCCAGGCCCGTCTATTGGCGGGCCGGGCCGGGCACGGCACGAAACGGGCCATGCCAGGCACGGCCCGCAACGGTTCCAAACGGGCCGTGCCAGGCACGGCCCCTCTGAGGGGGGGGAGAAAAATAGCCGTTTCCAACGGCTATTTTGGAAAATTTCCAATTTTGCCCCTCCCAACAGTCCAAAAACGGCTAAATTGAGGGGTATTTTGGAAAAAAAATTTTGGGCTTCTATAAATAGCCCTTTCCTCCCTCATTCTCACCACACCAAACCAACTATTCTCTCCTTCTCTACTGATATTATTTCTCTCTTCTAAAGTGCTCTTCTAGCAATTTAATTTTTAGTTTGCATTTAGCAAGTGTTCAAGTGCTACACAAGAGGAGGTTCCTGTTGAGAAGAGAAGGTCACTCCTGTTGAGAGCATAAGAGGAAGCTCAGAATCTCGGCTCTGCCTCTGCCCTCCAACCCTCTACTCAATTCCTCCTTGTGGTTAGTTTTTATTTTTTGAATTCATCAATTTAGATATGTCATCTTTTGAGGAAAGTCAGTTTGGCATTCCTCCTATTTCTGAGGGAGAAGAAACTAATCCCCAACCCCATGTTCCTAGTTCCTCTAGAACTAGTGAACCGAGTGAAGATCAAACCTCTTCTCGTAAGAGGACTAGTGTTGTATGGAATGAATTTGATAGAGTTATGGTTGATGGAGTCTGGAAAGCTAAATGTAAAAAATGTGCCAAACTTTATAGTTGTAGTAGTAGTGGGGGAACAGGGCATTTAAAAAGACATCAAGAGAGTCATAGGATGCATGATTCTCATGCTCAAACTCAAAGTACCCTTAATATACAAGGAGGATTACTTGTAGGTAATTTTGCATATAATCATGAAAATCAAAGAAAAGCACTTGTAAAATGGATAGTTAAGGATGAATTACCTTTTAGTTTATGTGAATCTTTTAATTTTGAAGAATATGTTCAATTAAACCTACAACCTGCTTACAAAAGAACTAGTAGGCGTACATTTAGAAGAGTAGCTATGACTAACTTTTTAGCAATGAAACAAAGTTTAATTGAAACACTTTTTACTTTAAATGTAAACATTTCATTAACTTCTGATATTTGGTCAGCATCTGTAGGTAGTAATTGTTTTATTGCCATTACTGCTCATTATATTGATAATGATTGGCAATTAAATAAACGTATTCTTGCTTTTCGTGCTTTTGATTTTCCACATTCTGGGCAACAAATTTCAAATATCATTTATCAAACTGCATGTTCATATAATATTAATGATAAAATTATGTCTATTACTTTTGATAATGCATCTAATAATAATTCTGCTGTTACATTATTAAAAGACTCATTGCATCCCATGTTAGATGGAAATTTATTGCATATTAGATGTGCATGTCATATCTTAAATCTTTCTGTTCAAGCTGGCATGGGTATGATTCAAGATGTGATTGGTAAAATTAGAAATGCAGTTTCTTTTATTCATGCTTCAAGATCAAGACTTCAAGAATTTAAGGAACTATGTATAAATCATGGTAAACATTTTAAAAAATTTAAACTTGATGTAATTACTCGTTGGAACTCAACATATAGCATGATACATGATGCATACCCATATAAAAACTTATTAAGTGCATATATTAATGATCATGGATTAGGCTTTACATTGACTGAAACTGATAGGAATAAAGGAAAAATTTTGGAAGATTTTTTGCTTAGTTTTTATAATGCTACCAATATTCTTTCTGGTATTTATTATCCAACTTCATGTTCATTTTTACAACAAGCATATATAATTAGTCAAAAATTTGCAGAACATAGATATGATAATGTTTTAATGCCTATTATTGACCTAATGGAATCTAAATGGAATGAGTATTGGGACAAGATATGTCCTATGCATAACTTAGCTGCTGTATTTGATCCTAGAGTTAAATTAAATGGCGTGCTAATTTTACTTGATGCATACTGTGAAAATATGAATCAAGATTCTGAATCTGCTAAAAATGAGGTAAAACAAATTCTTTATGATATTTATGCTATATATGATGAAAAAATTCGTGGATCTAGAACACAAATACAAACCTCTATTTCTTCTTCTAGTAGTTCTCGTTCGTCATCTATTTTTTCATTCATTGCACAGAGAAGACACAAACATGCTTCAAGTTTATCTTCATCTTCTTCATCTTTAAGTAGTGAACTAGAATTTTATTTACGAAAAATGATCTTCAGTCTGCATATGATGAAAATCAAATAGAGAATCTAGATGTATTATCTTGGTGGAAGAGTGTTAGAAATCAATATCCTGTTATGTCTGCAATTGCACGCGAAATTTTAGCTGTGCCGATGTCCACGGTAGCATCGGAATCCGCTTTTAGTGCAGGTCGGCGTGTTCTTGACGAAAAGAGAAGTAGGATAACGGGCGAAACGGTGGAGATGCTTCTCTGCTTCAAAGATTGGTTGGATGCTGAGGCAAGACTTCAAGATAAAGGTGGACATAATACAACATCCTCTGATGATGATGATACAAACACTACTAAAGACTGAAGAGTGAATACTGATTCACTGAATCACTGATGATTAGTAAGATTTCTTAATTTTTTATAATTGTACATTTTTATTGTATTCTGGAGGTCAGACCAAGGTCCAAACCTCGGCCCTTTCTTATTGTATTCTGGAGGTCAGACCAAGGTCCAAACCTCCCTTCATGTACCATTTTGATTTAAATTAATAAACTGGTAGGGGTCTATGCCAAACCCCCCACCATTAAGGTGGCTTTATATTCATAAATACTTAGTTTTCAATATTTATTAATTTATTAAAAAAATTTATGAAGCATTAATTTTTATCGAGCCAGGCCGGGCCCAGGCCCGGACCGTGCCAGGCCCGCGGGCCATCCCGGCCCAGGCCCTTATGGGCCGTGCCGGGCTGGCCCGCGGGCCGTGCCGTGCTTGGCCCGCGGGCCTAGAGCGGGCCGTGCTGGCCCAGGCCCGAATCGGGCCGTGCCGGGCTCGGCCCGCGGGCCAGTAACCTGTGACCCAGCACGGCCCCCTTAAATGGGCCGTGCCAGGCACGGCCCGGCACTGTAGCTATCGGGCCGTGCCAGGCACGGCCCACTTCGTGCCGGGCCGTGCCGGGCTGTGGGCGGCCCGGCCCAGTGCCCAACTCTACTCCCGGAGCAGTGAGGAAGGAGAGGATGCCACCTCTCCTTGGGGTCAAATCCTAAGCCAAGCATTTATAACCCCTAAGATTTGCTAATCTCTGGTTTTGATATACCCTCCTAAACCTCTAACCCTCTGGATTTACTGCACCAGACAGCTAAGCCCTGGAGCTGGAGGCAGAAGGGATCTCGCAGCCATAGGAGAGGAAGGAGGGAGCGTGCCGAGGTGATACTGCACAGCTTCGACCGGTCACAGCAAGGTAAGGGCCACTGTAAGTAGGTCTTAGGCACAGAGAGGAAGACCGGCACAGAGAAGAGGACTGGCACTGGGGGAGACAGGAGAAGGGCCACGGGCCGGTCCCACGGGCTGCAGGCCGGACTCACAGGCCGCAGATCGGCCTGAGGACGGCCCAAGCCCAGGCCCGATGTCCACCCGGGCCGAGCCCAACCGGACTCAGCCTGCGGGTGACAGGGCACCCCCAGCCCTCCCCCGGCCGCGGCTGCCCTAAGGCTGAGGGGCAGCCAAGGGCCGCCGGGTCTGGCCGAGCCAGCGACCGACGCGGCCTCAAGGTCGCCAGTCTCAGCCAAGCCCCACCTCTCCTTCGGCGAAGAGGTAGTGGCGTGGCTTCTACAAAAAAAAAAAAAACAGAAGAAAAAGGGGAGAAAAGGGAGAAGAGGGTAAACGGAAGAGGAAGAAGAACAAAAAAAAAAAAAAGGGATAGGTACTTACCTCGGACCACGGCCTTACCTTGCCGTGGTCGGAGCCGGTGAGGAACCCCGGAGGAGATCCGGCCTCGATCCCACCTCCCGGCTCTCCTCCTCTTCGCCGCATCACTTCGGAGAAGGGGAAAAAAGGGATCGGCCTCCCGTCGCCGCTGCCCCGAGGGAGGAGTGTTAGAAGTATGCCCTAAAAGCCAACATGGCTGACGTATATTTGTAACCTGGAGTATAAATTTATAATTTGACACTTATTAATAGATAAGATTGGGTAATTTATTTTTCATTCATGTTTTGTATGTGTCCATGAATCGTCCAAGAAATTAATAGATGATGAGACATAGTCTCAAAGAAGTTGAGAATTTGAGGCATGTGTCATTAGGGATTAATTTCTAAATGCTCCTGATCGATGGATCCATCACGAGGGACGGTGATCGATCCGCTGAGATTAGTACACAGATCACTTAGTCAGATGGACGAGTCTCGAGTTCATGGTGTAGGGACACTAGAGTGATTATGCAAATACTTGTTAGAGAACAAAGTACTGAGCGTGACCAAAGATAGTAGTCACATGGATGTCTATCCTATAATAACCCCAAAATTTTTTTTTATATAAAAAGGGATAGAATAGTCCTTTAAAATTGATATAAGGGGTAAAATGGGAAGAAATCAAAAGTTAATGGCATAACTGTAGATTCGTTGAAGTGGTAAGGGTAAAATGAAAATTTTTAGAGTTTGATTTGACTTAAATGGGGGTTTGTCCGGCGGTGGGTTGGCTGAGAAGAGGGAGTTGAGACAGAGAGGGAGAGGAGGTCTCAGGCGTGGAAACACAGAGAGAGAGAAAAAAAAAAGAGAAGAAGAAGAAGAAGAAAGAAGAAGAGGAAGGGGATTCGAGGAGGAGAGGGATCCCGGTTGCACTTCCAGCTAAAGAAAAAAACGAAGATCTCCTTCCCCTCTACGCAAGGACCTCGATTTCCAAAAAGAAAAAGGTAAATATCCATCCCTATCTAGTCTTTTGATGATATTAGGCTATACAAAGGGTGGATGTAGTCTAGAGGGGTCAGATAAGGGTTGTAGAGGTGGTTAAAAGAGGAAGAATCGGATTTCGACAAATTTTTCCGGCATTACGGAAAAACTGTGTCGAAGTTCCAACTTCGGCGAATTATTTAGGGGGCCAAACGACCTCCGATAGCAATGCATGTTACCTCTTTGGAATTCCCTATGAGTGTAGAATGTTAGGTAAAAATTTCATCAAATTTGGAGTTTGTAAAGTGGATCAAACCCAGGATGAAGTAACCGGCTGTCGGTCCGGGTTACTGTTCATCCGAGTGGGAAAATAGGGAATTTCATGCCATAATAGGGTATTAAGCCCAGATTAAGCTAAGGGGACCTTGTACTCATGCAAGGAAGTCCCTAATACTCATAAATGGTGAGTTAATTAATAGAAAAAGAAAAAAAAAGAAAGAAAAGAAAAGATTTAGGGAACAGGGGAGTTGAATCAATTAAAGTCCCCTATATTATAATTGGCACGTAGATTATAGCCCTTGATACAAGACTAAATGTATTGTAAATGCATGTCACAGTTGGGCAAGAAGCTAGGAAACAAGAGGAAGAAGTTCCCCACTGCCTGCTGTAAATTTTTGGAGGCATATCAGGGTTGTGCCGGATTGACAGGTGAGTGGGAGTTTGTACTTTGCACCATGAGCACATTCCTTATTCATTTTTATGAATGTTGCCAAGTGTGACTTGATTCCACCTGAGCTTATTGATTAATTATTGCGGTAGATCCCTCTATGTTTTGTTCTCCATGCTTGATTATTCTGTACATGCATTTGAGGAAACATTGAGAGAAATTACGAGGGGTAGATGAGTAATCAAATTGGATCTGAATTGTGAAATGACTTCTTTTGTAAATTGATTTCATTTCCTCTATTTCAAAGACTTGTGAGTGGTAGCCTTGATTATACTCCTTTATGAGTAGTTAAATTGGATCCGAATTGTGAAATGACTTCTTTTGTAAATTGATTTCATTTCCTCTATTTCAAAGACTTGTAGAGCTCTTCTCATGGTATATTGAGTTACATTGCACACCCTTGACCCCTCACTCCCAACCCTGATGTTAGTTTATGATTGGGTCGGAGTCGAGTGAGTGGTAGTCTTGATCATACTCCTTTTTAGTAGAGTATTGGGAGGGTGCATTATGGCATTTATGCATGGCTTGGCAGTATCTGCAGGACACCTATAGTCGATGGAGGTTGAACATCGGCTTTTGTGCACATAGTAGCCTTCTGGGTGGGCGGAGCCGAGTCCCTTCCTAAGGGGGACACGGCCCTAGGCGTAGGATCGGCCGGTCCTACGACTTATATTCTGCTTGCCGCCGGGCATAGTAAGACCCCGCAAGGTGCAGTATGGCTTTCCGCGGATGTAGAATTTCCGCGAGGTGCCGTTTAGTATGTAGATGTGAGATGGATTTCTGTTCTGGATACTGGCCAGCATTTACATGATCAGTGTGGTGTCTTATCCTGCATATGCATGTGACAGTAGGAAGTTGTTGCTGGTTCGCCTGGGGCGTAAAACCCACCTTCCGACAGCTGTCTAGCATTTACATTATCGATATGGTGTCTTATCCTGCATATGCATGTGACAGTAGGGAGTTGTTGCTAGTTCGCCTGGGGCGTAAAACCCACCTCTCGACAACTATCTAGCATTTACATTATCAGTATGGTATCTTATCCTGCATATGCATGTGACAATGAGGAGTTGTTGCTGGTTCGCCTGGGGCGTAAAACCCACCTTCCGACAGCTGTCTAGTGATGATTTACATATTGGTGTGGTGTCATATTCGATGTATGCATAAGGCAGTAGGGAGTTGTTGCTGGTTCGCCTGGGGCGTAAAACCCACCTTCCGACAGCTGTCTAGTGATGATTTCAGCATATTGACACCTGATTTGTATGTTCCAGCATTATGATCTGTTGAGCATATTCATTAGTAGCATATATGTTTACTTGATTATTCCATATATGCTTCAGATGAGTTGATATTGATTGTGGTGATATTGATGATTTACTCCATGTTCTCTATGTTGAGATCATGTTCATCTTGTTATTGCTCTTGAGATTTCACCTCGAGCCATGATTATATCTTGTCTCATGTGCATAGTACTCTCTACTCCACTCACTGAGTATTTATATACTCACTCCCCAGTTTGGTGTTTTTGATTGCAGGGCAGGTATTGTATAGAGAGGAGCAGGATTAGTGATTGCCTGCTAGCTATACCGCTCCATAGTATAGTATAATGTAGATAGAGGTTTATACCCTTTTAGTGTATTATAAACCTTCTGTTGTATTTAGTGTATAGTCACAGTCATAGATCCTGTTGTGGATATGGGTTTGACCATGGATGGAATGGGAACCAGATTTTTATACAGTTGAGTTATATGCCTGTGATGATGTATTGATATATATTGTCCAGGTTCATTATGTGACAGGTTATGTGATTGCTGTTTTGACAGGTAGCGTTGTTGTATGTAATGAGATAATCCTGATAGGTCACCATAGGAAAAGTGATCATTTTGTGCATGCATCATGCCAAATTTTTTTTAGAATTTATTGATGATTGATAGGTAGTAGGGTTCTACGTGGTGGCTGGTGGCCTTATGCCTACTCGCACCCTAGGACCGTCGCGGCGGCCCGCCGGGAACGGGGCGGGGGTCGTGACAAAGCTTGGTATCAGAGCAAAGGTTAAGAAGAGTCTTGTCAGAGCAATAGGGTGAGTCAGGATTAAGTATAGGATTATACTATGGAGCATAGGATTTTTCTGTATGTTAATTTATAAATCATTTATAATTCAGTAAAATATATTATGACTCAGTGTGTAATAACTGCCATCTCTCTTGATTCTTTTAGAGACATATAAAAAATACCTTCAAGGAGAGGACCTGCTCGTCCTGGAAGGAGGATGGAGCCAGATATAGCATTGGATGCGGGTTCTGCACATGTCGAGCCCCAAAGAGAAAAATCTCCTCCTGCTGATAGACGGAGGGTTAATGATCAAGGAGAGGTAGGAAGTAGAGATGCATTGATGGAACAGTTACTGGCGGAGAATCAGGCTCTGAGAGAGCAGATTGCTCAGGGGAAACCTCTTGCCCCGTCAGTAGTATCCATCTCACCTCCTGTACCTGTGCCAAGAAGTTTGGCCAGGCGAGCTCTAGATGATGAGGGGATTACTGTACAAGAATTTCTGAGGCTCAGAAACCCGGAGTTTAAGGGGGAAGAAGGTGAAGATCCTCAGAGATTTCTAGAGGAGACTGAAAAGATGATACGGAGACTGCCCTGTTCTGATGCAAGAGCTATAGAACTTGTAGGGCTTACAATGAAGGAAGATGCCTGGGACTGGTACCAGAGACAAGTGGAGGACAGATTGTACAGTAGGAATCCTCCAACCTGGAAAGAGTTCAGGCAAGCAGTGATGGATGAGTTTTTGTCTCCGGCTGAGAGGCAAAATCGGGCTCTTCAGTTTGAGAGGCTGAAGCAGATGCCCGAAATGAGCGTATCTGAGTACGCTCGTGAGTTCACTAGATTGGGGAAGTATGCTCCTTACATCATCCCCACTGAAGCTGCCAGGATAGAAAGATTCAGGCGGGGTCTGATTTCCCCGCTTTATAATGCAGTACTGGCAGTAGAGGTCCCCACCTTGTCTAGGCTGATAGATAAAGCAAAACAGTGGGAGACCAGAAACAAAGAGAAAAGAGCTGAAGGAGAACAGAGGAAAATGAGTGTGGGGAAGGAGCAAAGCAGTAGAGGTAGATCTGAGGGAGTGGATCTCTCGGAGGGCCCGACGGAGCAGTCTGTACGCTCAGCTCCACCTGCCCCACGTAAGAGGAAGTGGAGGAAAAGAGGTCAATCACAAGATACTTTTCTACCATCAGTACCTCGTCCTCCAGTCACTATGGCTAGAATTGAATCTAGGTTCCAATCATGGCCAGTGTGTGGCATATGTAGGAAGCAGCACCCTGGCAGATGCAGAATGGGCCAAGGAGTGTGCTACAGATGTGGACAACCGGGTCATTTTGCCAGAGAATGCCCGCAGGGTGCCACCCAGCAGTTGGTGCCTTTGGCATCCTACCCTTCTGTGCAGATGGACAGGCCTAGTAGTAGGGGACCTGTAGGCAGAGGTAGAGGTCAGACACCAGCGTCACAACAGAGTGCTGGACCATCTCAGCCATCAGCTCCAGTAGGCAGAGGGCAAGGAAGGGTGTTCACGGTAAATCCACAAGAGGCACAGGCATCGAATGCAGCTGTGATAGGTATGCTCCTCATTGATAAGATTAAAGCTAGAGTGTTGTTTGATTGTGGAGCTACCCATTTATTTGTGTCCCCTTATTTTGCTAAAAAGTTAGCTAAGGATAAGATATTAATGCATATCCCCTTAGCTATTAGTACACCTGTAGGGGATAGTATAGAAGCGAAGTATGTATATCCTACCTATGTGGTAGAGATAGAAGGTAAAACACTCCCAATTTATTTGATTCCCAATACCACACCGAGCAGAATATGAAGAGCAGATACAGTCACCCCTTTGAGTAATCAGGTAATTTACTCTTTTAAATTCGAGGACGAATTTTATATAAGGGGGGAGGATGTAATTGTTAGGAACCCGCCCATGCCACTGATATTTCAAAAACAAAATCAGATGGCAGCGGAATCGGCATAAGCGGGATCAACGTTCATCGCATGAACGTGTTTCATAAACCGTTCGTAGATAGATAAGGATTAAAAACATTTAATCTAATTAGAAGATCAGATCTTCACCTTGTACGGGTAGATGATCACCGCAAACTGATAATCGTGGTTTTGGAAGAAGGTTCGCTTGAAGCCGTTCAAGTGTCCAGCCTCTACGGGTATCCACACGAAGCAGGAATCGATCCAAGCTTTCTATCTCCCCGGGGTGCTAGCTCCCTTGCAGAGATAACTTTGATGGCTGATCTCCTCTCTTTCTTTCAACTCTTGAATATGCTTGAAAGGAGGAAGAAGAAGGAGGGATAGAGGAAGAGGAACGAAGCCCCTGCAGCCTTTCTTTTCTTCCCTGCGTTGGAACCAAGGAAGGAGGCCAAGGAGAAGTGCACGCCTCTTCTTCTTTTTCCCTTTGCCGATGGCGGCTGAACCAAGGAAAGGAGAGGGGTGGCCACGGCTTGGAGGAGGAGGAATTCTATTCACTTAGGGCGCCGGCCCCTTGTCCCTTTTTATAGCCATCTAGGGCTCCTACAAATTAGGAGCCCTAGACTAGTTTCCTAAGAGGGGGCGCCGGCCCCCTCTCTTCATGCCGCACCAAGGAAGCAAAAGGGGAGGGGCTTGCGCCCCTCCCTCTTGGTAAACCCTAATCCACATTAAGTAGGGTTTGGGATGCCCTAATGTGGTCAAGCCCTAATCCAATTAGGCTTAGCCCAAGGGTGAACCAATTTGGATCCAATCTAGGTAAGTCCTAATCCAATTAGAACTTAAATCAATTTTGACTCAATTGAACTCTTCAATCCTAATCCAATTAGGAGTCATTGATTTATTAGATTAATAATTAATTGTGACTTAAGAAACCCTAATCCAAATTAGGACATATTTGATTTTAGTCCTAATCTAATTAGGACTCTTATTTGAATCCGAAGTCCTAATCCAATTAGGATTTCTAGGAATCCTATTCTAAGTAGGAAACCAAAGATGAATTCAAAATCCTAATCTAATTAGGATTGTAGGAATCCCAGTCCTACTCCAAATAGGATTTCCAGTCCTAATCCAATTAGGACTCTAGAAATCCTACTCTAAGTAGGATTTGTGTTTTAAGTCCAATTAATCAATTCCCATTGTTCCTTCTTCAACTTATTATCAATCGAATTGATTACTCGTGATTCATAATCACTTTTCAACCATCGGATCGGTCAATACTTCTAGTGTGTGTGACCCCATAGGTTCTATTCTGACTGGTAGTGATATATATTGCGATCTCTATCACAATATCATTGAAAACTTCTTTCAATGGGTTGGAACGATTCCAACTCAACTCATTAGGGTTTATCGATCATCAAGATAATCCCTATGAGTCCCACCATCCACCAGTGACACCTAGCAGCATGTAGTGGCTACCCAGCAGAATAGAATGGTGAACCTCTAGGTGCAGTTATCATGTGATACAGTCCTACTATCGTGGATTCCTACAGGACGGAGGTCATGGACAACTCGTCAAACCCCATCGTCTGTCATATGTGAAGATTTATTCGACTTAAGTTCGAGAGTGGAAAACTCTTTCTCCACTGTGCATACTGCCTCGGCCGAGGTTTTACGAACTCAGTCTTATAAATCACATAGGATCTCTCTTTATCTATCAAGGTCGATAGATTCCTTATAGGTGCATACCCTACTCCTACAGTGAACTTACTGCAGCCAATCTACACTGCATGGACCCATATGGCTAGAGACCATGTATGTGTGCAGTCAAACTACAATAACCTCACTGTGAGTAGCCGAAGCACCGCAGGTCAAAGGACCAGTCACACTACTGCAACATCAAGCAAGTCACTGACGAGTGGATAGACATTCAAGTGACTTCTTGTATTGGTCACGCTCAGTACCCTTGTTCTTAACAAGCACCTGCACTATTACTTCAGTGTCGCCACACTGTGGACTCGAGTCTCGTCCATCCATAAGGAAAGTAATGTGTGCACTGATCTCATCGGATCGATCACCGTCCTCGTGATGATCCATCGATCAGGAGCATTTAGAAATTAATCACTAATGATACATGGCTCAAATTCTCAACTCTTGAGAATATGCATCATCATCTTATTAATTTCTTGGACGATTCATAGACACAATAATAATATGAATGAAAAAGATGCCTTTCATTTATTCAATAATAATAAAGTCAAGTACAAATTATGTCCTAGAATTAATAATGTGTCAGCCAAAATTGGCTTCTAGGGCATACATCTAACAATCTGATGACCCAAAGATTGATTTAAAGATTGATTTTGATGATCACAAAACCTTGAAGTATAAATACTAATGTTTGTGTTGCAAGAAGAAAGATAATTTGTTTTGCAAGAAACATAGCAAGTTGGAAAAATACAAGAAGGCCTCAAAAGCTCTCAAGAAGAGTTGGAAGAAAGCTACACTTCAGTGGCCCAAGTTTCAAGTTCAAAGGATTCAAGTTGGAGGAGCAAATTCAAAGAAAAATTCAAAAGAATAGTCCTCGAGTCGACTCCTGAAAAATTCGAGTCGACTCCGATGCGTGCCGAGTCGACTCTCCACGTTTTCTAGTCGACTCCAAAGGGTAACAGAAGAAAGACAGAACCCTGATTTTTAGACCCTGCAACCGAGCGGACTCCAGAAGACTACGAGTCGACTCTGAAGTTTGGCGAGTCGACTCCTAATCATGCAAGAGTCGACTCTCAGAGAAATACAAGGCTAAAAGTCAAAGAGCCAACTTCGGTGTCTGAGAGCCGAGTCGACTCCCGCAAAGTCCGAGTCGACTCCGAGGCAGTTCAACTCCAAAGACAGAAGATCGGTATTTCGTGTCTGAGAGCCGAGTCGACTCCCGCAAAGTCCGAGTCGACTCCGAGACAGATCAAGTTCAAAGACAGAAGACCTGTCTTTCAGGATCTGAGAGCCGAGTCGACTCCAAGGAAATTCGAGTCGACTCGAGGAACTAAAATCGAGAGGATGATTTTGGAATCCTGAAGATCGAGTCGTCTCCAGAAGGGAAAATCATCTCCGGACAATTGGCGAGTCGACTCCAAGTTCAGCCGAGTCGACTCCAGAACGGGACGGCACTTTATTTCGAATTTTGAATAGTGGCCGAGTCGTCTCCAGTAAAGCATGAGTCGACTCCAGCAACACTCGAGTCGACTCCTGATCGAGCGAGTCGACTCCGATCCCAACGGACATTTTGTCAGGACTTGCAGATTGTGCAGAACGGCTCTATTTTTGTCTCTAACGGCTAGATTCTTGTTTCCACGCCATCTACAGATATAAAATCAAGAGGAGAGCTAGAGAAGAAGGTATGGAAGTGGGAGAGAACATTTAGGGAAGAGATTTCAAAGAGATTACAAGGAAAATCTTCCATAAGCACAAAAGGGCCATTCAAAGTAAAATAGAGAGAAGAAGAGCATCCAAGTGAATCCCAAAGCTTCCTCTCCATCCGTGTGCTGCCTCAATGATCCTCTACCTCGTGCCAAATCAGAAGAGGGTCAAGTAAAGAAGAAGCCGAGTTCCTTCATCTTCAAAATTTGTTTGAGAGCTTCTCTTTACTCCATTTGTTTATATTTGCTATATTTGCTTAGCTAAGAAGCTTGTATTTGCTTTAAATTCTTAGTCTAATATCTTGTAACTTGATTCAATCAAGGGATTGAATCAAGATGTTAAGGTTTGTTGGTAAGCCAAAGGAAAAACCAACGGTGTTAAGGTTTGTTGGTGAGCCAAAGGGAAAACCAACGTTGTAAGGTTGTGGTTGGTGAGCCTTTGGGGAAAACCAACTGGGTTGATTGTGAACCCGGAAAACAATCGTTGTAAGGTTGTGGTTGGTGAGCCTTTGGGAAAACCAACTGGGTTGGATTGTAAGCCCGTAAAAACAATCGGTTGGTTCTAGTCGGTGAGCCTATGAAAACCGACCGAGTTCGTTGTGATCTCGCAAAACAACAAGTTGGGTTGTGAGCTTGTAAAACAACCGGCTGTAATCTGGAGGATTATAGTGAAATTTCCAAGAGGTCTTGGAGAGTGGATGTAGGTGCTGGGGTGCACCGAACCACTATATGTTTGTTATGTTTGTGATGCTTTTTGTCATTGTCTAACTTGCTCACTTACTTAGATAAATTGCTTGCTTAACTCTTATCCGCGCATCCTTTAGTTGCAAGCATATTCAATTTACTTAATCAAGTCTCATTCAATAAATCAAACTGTTGCTAAGTTTAAATTCCACTGTGCATCTATACAACTTAGCATAATTAATTGAAAAGTTTTAGAAGTAGTATAAAAGTTTTAAAAGACCCAATTCACCCCCCCTATTGGGTTGTATCTACTGGGCAACAAGTGGTATCAGAGCAGGTGCTTGTTCGTCCGATTCCTGTCTACCTAAAAATATGCTAGACAGATCGTTGTTAGAACCGACGGACAAAGTTTAAATTTAATTTACTCTTACCTGTTCTACTTGAAGAATAGCGGTCGTAAGAGGTCGATCCACAGGAAGGCGATTGGAGTTGCATAAAAATAAAAACGTTCACTCGGATTCAAAATCGACTTTTGAATGATGGAAGAAAAACATTATTTTGAGGATGTTGATGGATTCTCTAGTCTACCGGAGAATGTTTTATTTTATTGAAATTAACTAAAAGATAGGTACTTAAATTCAAAAAGCATTTATTTAATTAATCAAAGAAGAGTTTTGGCATAAATTAAAATGGATAAAACTAAGAGGATTGAAGCAAACATAGATTTCATAAAAGAAGATTTAATGTATTGCATAAAAAAAATTAAAATTTCAGCATAAATAAAATCTCAAAAGAAAAACTCTCCATCAAAATAAAATTCTCTAAATTTAAAACTTAAAACATTGCTCTCAATTAAAATTTAGACTAAAAACAACACATTGCTCTTAATTAAACTTAAAATAAGAACAACATGATACTCAAAACAGAATTACTAAACACAAATTAAAAATATAACCTCTAAAAGAAAAACAACTAAAACAATAAAAAAAAAAAACAAAAGAAATGTAATGCTCTGTTTTCAAATCTGAAAATAGAGCATTACTCTTCCGAATCGTCTTGGACCAAACCCCTGTTTCTTGGCACCAATCCCGCACCAAGCCGAGCTCCTCCCTCCTCTGTTCTTTGGAACAGCCCCAACCGAGCACACCCCTCTCTTAGTCTTCCCCTCTTTATATAGCCAACTCTCACTCGGCTCATGCCTGATCTCACGGGATGCTGGAAGGATTGATCACAGAAGAGATTTGGTTGCGGGATTGCTGGGCTGATCGCTCCGGACGACTTCCTTCTTTGGCCACGGGATGATTCGGAATGGAGCTTGGAATCGCTCGGAACGGCAGCTGGGCTGGCACGCGGACGTGCTGGAATGGAAGGTTGCTACGGCTGGAGGTGCGGACGGAGGCGTTGATCGCGGGAAGGCTGAGATGTTGGGATCAAGCGTGATTCGGATCGCTGGGATGGGGAGCTGTTGCTGCATCACGGGCGGAAGAAATGGGAGCAGGGAATCATGGAAGACACGGATGGAAGGTTGCCAGCTTGTACGCTCGAAAGGCAGGGATGCGGTTGGGACGCTGGCAGCGATGCGGAACGACGGGCTGAGGCTGAGATGGGGGGGGGAACGTGATCACAGAAGATGCTTGGGGGATCTGATTGCTGGGGCATGGAAGAGATCTTGGAAGCTTCACGGCTGGAGCGGAAGGGAGGATGGCCGAATTGGAAGCTTCGTGGATGGCTGGGGCGGCTGTGAGGCGCTGGGATCACGGAATGGATTTGGGACGCATGCGGAAGGTGGGGACACTGGCTGGTGAATCCTTTCTTCTCCCCTTCTTTCGCATGGGATCTGGCACGCGGTTGATTTGGAGACCCTGGGATGTTTGCTGCTGGCTGGCACGCTGGGGACGCGGGCGGCTTGGATCACGGAAGCGAATCGGGAAGGAGGATAGCTGCGTTGGAAGGAGCTGGGAGACACCAAGTTCCATTCAATTAGTCATATAGAAAAAAATAGTGTGATATGAAATTTGGCTTGTAGACGGGTCATCTTGGAGGTCAAGTGCAATTCTTTCGAGTCATGGGTCACCCAGCACCTTATAATTATGATATGGCCAAATTAGATTTGCCCAAAATTCTTTCCCAAAAGCACAAAGAAATTGGACCCGATTCGAATCCGAACCCGACTCGGATCCGAACCCGACTCGGACCCGATTTGAAGTCAAATTTGTACTCAATGTGCATTTTATCTCTAATTTATACTAATCTATGTTAAACCCAAATATAATATTAATCCAGTGAATTTATCATTATCGGTTAACAATAACACTAATTTTAGTAACATGTAGGTCGCACTTTTGTGCTCTCATCACACCCCCCAACCAGCTTATTGCTAGTCTCTAGCAATTTAGTGCGACAATGATAAATGAGAGTGCAAAAGTTTTATTTATTATATATATATAAATATACATGAACTAAGATAAATACTCACTTTCGTAGAGCATTACGACTGCACTTAGCACGTGCAACAAGCCGTTAAACCCCTAGGTTACCCTAGTGGACGAGTGTTGTCTCGTGAGGGGTTGCAGTGAAGTTACCCACAAACTTCGATCCCAAAATAAAATTTGGTTTGTGAAATGAAAGTTTAATTTCAACTACATAACTGATAAGAATTTTAAAAGCACACAAGGTTTTAATTACTAAGTAGCCCAATTTTTAGGTTAGTCTGCAATTTAAGTTGAAGTTATTAAGTTTTCCGTTAGGAAGTTGTAAGACTTATTTATACTTGAGTGCTCAGTGAAGTTTGGACCATGCACAAGCTAAGGTTTTGGATCTCCAAAATATCGCTAATATTAGTAGTTTCCAAGAATTGGTCGGACAAGACCTATTTGCTGATTCAAAATCATCTTTTCTGCAGGATTTCGAGAGGTGTGGATGTTTACTTTAATACCTCATGGGCTTTATCTGTAATATTCCAGTTTACTCGAATTTTTACAACGACGGCTTTCACACTATTGTCTTTCTTAAGGTCAGTATACATTTTTTTTTTCATTTTTTTTTGTTTTGTTTTTTTTTTGCATTAAAGAGAAATGATAATGTATATATTGTGCACTTTTACTCCTGTGATGATTCCTCCATGTAGCGAGCAATTAGTCGACAATTCTCATACCAGTTGGCATGAGGTGTCGGGCATCAAGACTCCCCTACGGACCTATGCTCGGGTTCCTCATCACAAGCCCGCTGACCTTTGACAATAGGTAGCCCTTTTCGATGTACCTGACTAAATCCACCATTTTTTTTTTTTTTGGATCTGAAAAAGATGGTTCATCAGGATTCGAGGTTGCTACCATATTCTCAACACAATGTCGAACCTATACCTTAGAAAATGCAGGCCAGATGTGTTGTGAAATTCAAAGTACTAATTAGCTTACAACTCACTAAAAGGAACTTAATAAAAAGAACTCACTTTGCACTACTTCCAACTAGTCATTGGGCTCTTAGATTTTATATACCTTGTGTGTTGTATATATATATTTTTTTTTCAAAAATTTTAACTAAAAACATTTTTTTTTATAAAATTTCAAATGCGTAAAAATACCCCCAAACCTAAATCTAACATTGTCCTCAATGTTAAAGAAAATTTAAAGCAGTAAGAGGACAGAGGAGAAGTACCTGATATGGGTGGGTAAATTGAAAGTTGGGGCAAAATCCCCCAAACCTGCATGTTAGTAATTTATTGAATTTTTTTTTTTATAGAAGATATTTACATGTTGGGTTGCCTCCCAAGAGCGCTAAGTTTTATGTCTTCAGCCGGAAAAAATGTAAATCCTCCTTTTTTTTCAACCATTATCTAAGAATGGTTTTGGAAGAGTCCGATGAAGAACAGTCGGCTGATGACGATCTATGCTCATAAGGGGAGCAGAACTAAGGGGCGCATGCTTGACCCCTTCCTCGGAATGGGCAAGGTAAGCTTCTAAAGGGTCCTTATTATAAGTTTGTAAGAAAGTCTCCTGAACCAGACTTTCAATCATGTCAACTTCATTGATTTCTTTGTCGTCTGGTGGTTGTTTACTTATGTTGAAGACATTGAGCTCGACTTTCATGTTGCCAAAAGATAACTTCAGCATCCCATTTCGACAGTTGATCACAGCATTTGCTGTGGCTAAGAAAGGTCTACCTAAAATTATAGGTGTGTGACTGTCTGGATGTATTGCAGGTTCAGTCTCAAGGATAACGAAGTCCACAGGATAGTAAAACTCATTTACTTTCACTATTACATCCTCTACAATCCCCTTGGGGTACTTCACTGTCCTATCTGCTAAGGAAAAGGTAATATTTGTAGGCTTTAATTCTCCCAAACCTAATTTTTGGTACACATAGTAGGAAAGTAGGTTTACACTGGCTCCTAAATCTAATAGAGCTCTTTGGATGATCGTCTCTCCTATTTTTATTTCAATAGTTGGGCAACCAGGGTCTTTGAATTTCGGGGCAATTCTTTCGAGTCATGGGTCACCCAGCACCTTATAGTTATGATATGGCCAAATTAGATTTGCCCAAAATTCTTTCCCAAAAGCACAAAGAAATTGGACCAGATTCGAATCCGAACCCGACTCGGATCCGAACCCGACTCGGACCCGATTTGAAGTCAAATTTGTACTCAATGTGCATTTTATCTCTAATTTATACTAATCTATGTTAAACCCAAATATAATATTAATCCAGTGAATTTATCATTATCGGTTAACAATAACACTAATTTTAGTAACATGTAGGTCGCACTTTTGTGCTCTCATCAGTGCTCTAAGATTAATTATTGATCTTACGATCAAGAGCCAAAGATCATGACAACTCAAATAGATAGTTTTCTAGGAGAAGGACAATTAATTGATACACCTCCACTATTTAATGGGATAAACTATACACATTGGAAAGCACGCATGCGCATTTTCATACAATCACTTGATTATAATTTATGGAGCATTATAGTCAATGGAACACACACAAACACTAGTCATAATGAGAAAATGGTTCAACAAAATTCAAAAGCCATGAACCTATTATATTGTGCATTAGATAGGAATGAGTTTAATTGCATATCTTCTTGCATGACTGCTAAAGAAATATGGAATATGCTTGAAGACAAATATGAATGCACTAACAAATCTGAAACATCATGTGTAGAAGAAGAGCAGTATCATATTGCAAATCCATGCTTTATGGCACATGAGGTACATGCTGAAACTGAAAGCAATTTTACATTTGATAAACTTCACGATGCCTTTTTTGATTTGTATTTAGAATATAAGAAACTTATTTGTAAGAACAAGAACTTGAAGAATGAAATTCAAATTCTAATAGATGAAAAACTGAAACTAACTAATAAAACTGAAATCTTAATTAAAGAAAATCAAGAACTAAATCAAAGAAATCAACTTCTCATTGAAAGCCATGATAAACTTAAGAAAAACAATGAATTACTTTCAGAAGATAATAGAAGATTAACTAAAGAAGTTGATAAATTAAAACCTGTTGTTGAAAGATTTACCTTCAGCTCTGAAAAATTGAACCTTATGATAAATAATCAAAGAGCTGAATTTGATAAAGTTGGATTAGGATATCAACCTGGGTACACCCAAAAATCTTTCAAGAATATGTTTGTTAAAACAGTTTTTAATTATTCTAAAACAGATTCTTATAATACTGATAAACAGGAACAAAAGCTAAGTAAAATCTCTTCTATTGTTTCTAAATCTATACATTACAAATTTGATGAACCTAAAAGGCAAAAACAGAAAACTGAAAGTTTATCTACTACTTATGTTAGATCTATGTTTGTTAAATTCAACAAGAGGATACAGAAATACATCCCTTGTAATCCTAAAATCTGTAAATTTATGGACAAAATAGCTCTTAAGAAAATATGGGTTTCAAAAGGAACAATTATAGCTAACCTACAAGGACCCAAAAGAGCTTGGGTTCCTAAGTTGAAAATATGATTATTTTTCAGCAAGTATGTCTAGCTATCCAAGGTTCTAATGAAAGATGTTTTCTAAATAATGGGTGCTCTAGACATGTGTTAAAGAATTGAATTTAAAATGTAATTAAGAAGAATGATTTAAATGAAAGAAATAATGAAATAAGTAATTCTTGCATCCTCTCGTATTGAAATTACTTTATTAGTTGATTAAAACATAACTTGCAAGAATTAATCATTTTTGTGATATAAGTGATATTTTTGGTATGAAAAGAAAATATATTCAAATCACTTCATCTTATAGTATGCTCTACTCACTATTGGATAAGTTGCTAAATGATTAATTAATTAAAAATAACTTTATGAATTCTCTATATGCTTGATTAAGAGTTTTTGTCCATGGCATTATCTTCTATTGATCATAGACATAATAATGTGTACTTGGTATGCTTTTGAATATATGCACTATGAATACCAAGATTAAAAAAACCATCTTTGGCCTATAAAATCAACTCATGCTAGTATGTACTTAATTTCAAGAGACCTTGCCATTGGCTTACTTAGATTATCTTCTGAAAGGTCAAAGGTTGCTATGCATGTTAACTAAGGAAACAAACAAGAATCAATCTCTAAATCTAAAGATGTTGTTTCCATCACTAAGTTTTCAAAAGCTTACATTGGATTTGTTCTTGGCAAATAAAATTGAAGTATTTTCTGTATTTGCTAAATCCTGTAAAAGTGTTTCAAATGAAAAAGGCTTCCAAACTGTGAAGATAAAGAGTATCATGGCACAGTGTTGAAAACCAAAATCCTGATAAAGTTTATACAGAAAATAATTATTTCAGCACCAAGGACACCTTAAGTAAAATAGGGTTAATAGAATTCTTGAAGAAATGAAAAAGACAATTGTGTATGATAGTCATCTACTTAAATGATTTTTAAAAGCTATCATCACTGCTTGTCATACATATGATTTCTATTAGATCTATTTTTGATGAAAACTCCTTCTGTTCTTCTGAAAAATAGAAAATGAACTATTGCATATCTTTCATATTTTTCAGTCGTACACGTTATGCTTGATATGTTCTTATGAAAATAATGCCAAACCTGATAAAGATATTTCTATCCTTGGATATCTTCATCAAGCAATGCATATAGAACATTCAATGAAAAGATTCGAGTTGTAGAAATATCAATTCATTTTATTCTTTATGAGACTAATGATTTATTATCAAGATACTAAAATTAAATTATATATGTATATGGTTAATCTTTTACATATAACAATCTGAAAACTTGTTAATAATTAGAACCAAATTGAGTTTTTCAGAAATGCACTTAATGAAGAAAAATTGATAACTACTAAAAGACTAAATCAAGAAAAGATGAAATAGATCTTGAAGAAATTCTTGCATGATTAGAAGTAAAGATCACCATTATCATTTGCTTGCTTTATGAGCTTTATATTCTATCAAATGAATGTGTAGAATGCACTCCTAGGTGCTTATTAAAGAAGATATATGTTAAATAACCACCATATTTGAAAACACTCATTACAAATATGATAAAGCAATACATAATTTGGAACAAGCATCAAAAGCAGGATATAAAAGCCTAAGTAACCTTTTTTTTATAGAAAGTAATAGTGATAAATCTATGCATCAAAAAGAAGAATTTGTGATATCTTATTTGCTCAAGGTATGCATTGATGACATTATTTTTGGTTCTACTAATGAAGATTTATATGAAGATTTTACTAAGCTCATGCCAGGTGAGTTTGAAATATGTATGATGAATGAATTAACATTTTCTCTCGAACTCCAAATTAAGACAAACAAGAAAGGGGATCTTCATTGACCAAAGTTAGTCCACAAGAAAACTCTTATAGAAGATTGGCATGAAGAAGGTATGTCTATGACCCCATCTTGTAGAATTTGAAAAGAATGAGCAAAGTAGATCTATTATTTTAAAGCTGTATTGAAGCATGATAGAATAATTATTTTATCATACAGCTAGTAGACCAGATTGTATGCTCATTATGTTCCCTTGTGCAAGACTTCAATCTAACTTTAATGAATCATATTTTATTGATAACAAATAAATCATAATCTGAATTTTGATAGAAACAACTGGTTAAGATAAGTTGATTAAAACTTAGCTAGCATGTCTTATTGATAATTATCTTAAGCAAATAAAATCTAAACTAAATTGATTTTGAAAATAAGAAAGTGATTTGACCTTGATAAATCTTCCTATTGCCTTACATGCTTGTCCTTGAACCATCTTGGTTAATGAAACTATCTCTTTAGTTCAAGTGATATGTGCTTGCTTATATTTAGGCAATCTCTTGAGTAAAGTGACTCAATATTCAACTATTGTCATATCTTATATTGAGTCATCTAGTTAAAAATATGTTGGATGAATGGTTTGTATCTTGAAGAAACTAATGACTTTCTTTCAAGAAAGAAAAGGAGTTTGTTAATAATGCAGGATCCTTGAGCAAGAAAATGAGAGATTTCAACTTAAAGGACATCTCCACATAAGATACAATAAACATTCACATGCAAACAAGAGAGAGGACCTTCTTCAGCCAAAAGTTCACACATAAGAAATCTAGTTTGGCTTGAAGAATATAGAATGAATAGGTAATTTTAGATACCTCTCTCATAAATTAATTGAGCAAAGTCAATAACTTAATCTTATTATGGCATGATTAAATTCTTTAATTATTAATTTTTGATATCATGTCTATATATGTATTGATTGACTTATACTTTTAGAAAGTGTTTCATGGTTTGCCCAAACTAAATTATTTCTTTGCCTATATCATAACCATGAAATACACAAGTATATGCTTAAAATTTTGATGAAAAATAACTTGTGAGAAGTTATGAATCCTTGAGCATAATGAAAATATTGTTTGCATGATATACATCTATATGATACATAAGATTATTTCTTTATTCTGCTCTTTCATGTAAATTACTTGAGAATAACAAAAAGAGAGAGAGATAAAAGAAAATGGATATTATTCAAGAGAAGTAAAATCTAAGTAAAGGCAAACACTTCAATCTTAAGGAAAAGCAAAACAAGCATAATATATTTGGCACATTTATGAGACTTGTGAAAGGGATAAAATTCGTAATTAATTACACTTAAACAGGGAGAGTTTGAAGTGAACATTTTAACCTTTCTATATTGCTCATCATAGGGATGGTGCCAATGGGGAGGCTAGTGGTAGTACCCGGCACTATTTGACCCAACTATTCGGTGTAGGATATATTAGGGACGGCACAAGAGAGAGGCTAGTGGTAGTACCTCGTGCCCCTTCCCAACTCCGCCGGATAGGGAGCAAATAGAGTATAGAGCATAAGAAAGTAAAAAATGAAAGACAAAGTAAATGAAAGTATATAAGAAGAATCAAGTCAAATTTTTTTAATCACTTGAAACACACTTTAAGGATGAAATCAATGCAAGATTATATTTAAATAGGGGGAGTTTATTTGAAAAGAATTGATTTTGATCTTTGACATGCTTGTCCTTAATATTTTAATGCATGACTTAACACATAATATATTTTGCATGTGGCATGATGTCTTGAATTATGGGTTCTCAATATTTTGTAATGCTACATGCTTGGATAATTTGATTGAATGTTTGAAATACTGCATTTTGGTATTATTGAAAAGAAATTTTAGATTTGTCGTTCACAATCATCTTTAAAATCTGAAAGTTGAATAAATTTATAAAAAGGAGAAGAGAAAAATATCTCTATTTAGGCAAAATGAATTGATCCTGATCTATCTTTCTACTTGCCTAACTTTGATACATAATATCCTAATACTTGTTAAAATATCCTCCATTTTGTATCGAAACTCAATATTAAATACAACTATTCTGAATATGCTCTTATATGTTTGAAATATGTGTTTTGAATCGTTATGATTTAAGATGAGCTACAATGTGGAAGATACATATCTCAAATTACAACTTTAAAAGCCTCCCTGAAAATCTTTATGAAATTTAGAATCTGACTTTGTATAAAAGCTTTAACTCAATATGAATTTTTAAATGAAAACTTTAACATAAGAAAAACAGAATTAATTTTGACCCCTTGGTTGATTGTCTCGATACGCATCCGAAACATATCTTTTCTTATCGTTAAAGTGTACTAATATTGGTCTAAATGATGTATCTTTCGATGATCTTGATTGCAAACAAAAATTTCTAAATATATGATTTTATTTTGATATTAAAAAGATTTATTGTGTTTCATGTATACATTGCTGAAAAAAAACTATGATTAAGAAATTGAGTTCTATAAATATGTATACCTCAATGATCATCTACATTGCTGAAAATTTCTCTCCTACATGCTTAAAGACTTCCATCAATATATATATATAGAGTGAATGATCTTAAAGCTAGAAATATTTCAGCTCACTCAAAAGATTCTTAAAAGAAAGAAAATGTAAATGCTTTTGACAGAAACTGAGCTTCAAATGAATCATTTTCTGATTAATATTTCTATACATTTTCTCTAAGATTAAGAGAAAGCATAACTTGTTCTTGAAGGATTAGAAAGAGTAATTGCTATAAATTTTGAATAATGCTAGATTACTCTACATTCTCGATATCATAGAATTTCAATTTTATTCACGTTTATCATTAAAATCTGAAATTCAACAATAGAAAAGAATGATTAAAGAAGAATGCATATTTAGAGGGGGAGCTTTAGATATTCAGTATCTTATCCTAAAGTTACTTTAATTTGATGCATACCTTGATTTTTATGGATTGATTTTGATGAACCTCCTTATATTGCAAGACTTGCTTTAATTATATAATAAGTTTATACCTTGAGATGAGTTCTATAAAGGTTGTCTTATCTCAAACATTGAGTCTTATGGAAATAAGCTAAAACTTATAGAAAATATTTTTTTTTGAGATTGACAATTTTATTGAACATTATCTTCAAATTCTAAACTCTTAAATGGAATGATCAATTGAGGGGGAGAAAGAAAATCTCAGAAGGAGAGATCTTATGGAACTTAATCGCATAAATCTATAACTAAAGGAGTGAGAAAGAATACTAAATGAAAAGTGATCCTAATACTCTCCAATATGTATCATCTGAAATTTAAAATCTGAAAATCTTTATGATACACCTTGAGGCTTGTTATTTGGTTAATATATCTTATGCATATATCATGAACCAAATTGCAATTCAAACAGTTGATCTTAAGAGCCTCTAACTTACTGAAAAAGGGGGAGAATAATGTGTTTAATTTTCTTGAGTATCTCTTAGAAAACCTATTTTTGGAATTCACTAATGAGTTCTTATGCCAATTCATTATTATATGTACCAAAATGTGCTTTTTTTTAAAGGAATAAAGTCTTTATAAGAACCTTCAAAGCTTTGAATTTTATGTATACTCTAAGATATATCATAAATTGCATGAATTCATGTTTTGGTATTTATGCCACAATATGTTTACACCATAAAAGAACTTTGCAATCATACTTAATATATTGCTCTTATACTCTGAAAATTAGCTGAATTGCTCTCTTGTTGCTAAAATACTTAATATATTGGGGCAAAAGATCTTAAATGAACAAGCTTTCATACTTATTATTAAAAAGAGGTTAGATTTCCATTGGTGCTTTCCTTGAATATCATTTGTGGTACTTTTTGAATTAACCTAAGAAAGATTCCACCTACACTTGAGTTGAAAACTATCCTTGGAATCACATTCGATGTGTTCTCCTTTGAAATTATCCTAATTAGCTCTGATCTATGCTCATTAATCTTTTTTTATTGCCTTGAGTTATATGATTCATATTCTTGCAATAATTAGACAGGCAAATCAGAGTACTATAAGGAAAAGAAATACTTGAGTATTCTTATCTTTGCGCTTAATGTTTCATTACTTTGCAACCTTTTTGATGTTGTCAAAAAGGGGGAGGAATATTTGAGTATGAGTATATGCTCATAATGCTTTATGTTTTGAATTGAATACAAATCAGCTTAAATTGAAATATGTTGATTGTGTTAAGTTGATTAAATCTAAAGCATTATCATGAAGTATATTTTAAAGATATATATTTTCTACTTCAAACAACTTAGCTATGCATTATTTCTAGAACACAATATATTTTATATTCCATATACTCCAAGTTTTGTCATCATCAAAAAGGGGGAGACTGATGACCCAAAGATTGATTTAAAGATTGATTTTGATGATCACAAAACCTTGAAGTATAAATACTAATGTTTGTGTTGCAAGAAGAAAGATAATTTGTTTTGCAAGAAACATAGCAAGTTGGAAAAATACAAGAAGGCCTCAAAAGCTCTCAAGAAGAGTTGGAAGAAAGCTACACTTCAGTGGCCCAAGTTTCAAATTCAAAGGATTCAAGTTGGAGGAGCAAATTCAAAGAAAAATTCAAAAGAATAGTCCTCGAGTCGACTCCTGAAAAATTCGAGTCGACTCCGATGCGTGCCGAGTCGACTCTCCACGTTTCCTAGTCGACTCCAAAGGGTAACAGAAGAAAGACAGAATCCTAATTTTTAGACCCTGCAACCGAGCCGACTCCAGAAGACTACGAGTCGACTCCGAAGTTTGGCGAGTCGACTCCTAATCATGCAAGAGTCGACTCTCAGAGAAATGCAAGGCTAAAAGTCAGAGAGCCAACTTCGGTGTCTGAGAGCCGAGTCGACTCCCGCAAAGTCCGAGTCGACTCCGAGGCAGTTCAACTCCAAAGATAGAAGATCGGTATTTCGTGTCTGAGAGCCGAGTCGACTCCCGCAAAGTCCGAGTCGACTCCGAGACAGATCAAGTTTAAAGACAGAAGACCTGTCTTTCAGGCTCTGAGAGTCGAGTCGACTCCAAGGAAATCCGAGTCGACTCCAGGTTCAGCCGAGTCGACTCCAGAACGGGACGGCACTTTATTTCGAATTTTGAATAGTGGCCGAGTCGTCTCCAGTAAAGCATGAGTCGACTCCAGCAACACTCGAGTCGACTCCTGATCGAGCGAGTCGACTCCGATCCCAACGGACATTTTGTCAGGAGTTGCAGATTGTGCAAAACGGCTCTATTTTTGTCTCTAACGGCTAGATTCTTGTTTCCACGCCATCTACAGATATAAAATCAAGAGGAGATCTAGGGAAGAAGGTATGGAAGTGGGAGAGAACATTTAGGGAAGAGATTTCAAAGAGATTACAAGAAAAATCTTCCATAAGCACAAAATGGTCATTCAAAGTAAAATAGAGAGAAGAAGAGCATCCAAGTGAATCCCAAAGCTTCCTCTCCATCCGTGTGCTGCCTCAATGATCCTCTACCTTGTGCCAAATCAGAAGAGGGTCAAGTAAAGAAGAAGCCGAGTTCCTTCATCTTCAAAATTCGTTTGAGAGCTTCTCTTTACTCCATTTGTTTATATTTGCTATATTTGCTTAGCTAAGAAGCTTGTATTTACTTTAAATTCTTAGTCTAATATCTTGTAACTTGATTCAATCAAGGGATTGAATCAAGAGGTTAAGGTTTGTTGGTAAGCCAAAGGAAAAACCAACGATGTTAAGGTTTGTTGGTGAGCCAAAGGGAAAACCAACGTTGTAAGGTTGTGGTTGGTGAGCCTTTGGGGAAAACCAACTGGGTTGATTGTGAACCCGGAAAACAATCGTTGTAAGGTTGTGGTTGGTGAGCCTTTGGAAAAACCAACTGGGTTGGATTGTGAGCCCGTGAAAACAATCGGTTGGTTCTAGTCGGTGAGCCTGTGAAAACCGACCGAGTTCGTTGTGATCTCGCAAAACAACAAGTTGGGTTGTGAGCTTGTAAAACAACCGGCTGTAATCTGGAGGATTATAGTGAAATTTCCAAGAGGTCTTGGGGAGTGGATGTAGGTGCTGGGGTGCACCGAACCACTATATGTTTGTTGTGTTTGTGATGCTTTTTGTCATTGTCTAACTTGCTCACTTACTTACTTAGATAAATTGCTTGCTTAACTCTTATCCGCGCATCCTTTAGTTGCAAGCATATTCAATTTAGTTAATCAAGTCTCATTCAATAAATCAAACTGTTGCTAAGTTTAAATTCCACTGTGCATCTATACAACTTAGCATAATTAATTGAAAAGTTTTAGAAGTAGTATAAAAGTTTTAAAAGACCCAATTCACCCCCCCCTCTTGGGTTGTATCTACTGGGCAACACAATCTTCCACTTGCACTAAAGCCAATCAGTCATATATCTTAGTCCCATCTTCTCAAGGTGGACTTCAGTCTTTTGCTGACTTAGCTGTTTAGTGAACGGGTCTGCTACGTTGTCCGCGGAGTCTACTCTCTACACTTCGACATACTTCTTCTCAACATAGTCGCATATGAGATGGAAGCGCCGCTCTATATGCTTGGACTTCTGATGAGACCTTGGCTCCTTAGCAAGAGCTATGGCGCCATTATTATCGCAGTAGAGTGTTATGGCATCTGATGACATTACATCCAATTTCGCAATGAATTTCTTGAACCAGAAGCCTTCCTTAGCAGCTTCAGAGGCGGCGATGTATTCAACTTCCATAGTAGAATCAGCAATGATCGGTTGTTTAGAATTCTTCCAATTTACCGTACCACCATTGCACAAGAACACATATCCAGATGTTGACTTCCTATCATCGACATCAGTCATGAAGTCTGAATCTGTGTATCCTTCTACCTTCAACTCTGATGATCCTCCAAAGATCAAGAATAAATCTTTAGTTCTTCTCAAGTACTTAAGAATATTCTTCACAGTTGTCCAGTGTTATTCACCTGAATTTGACTGATATCTGCTTGTGACACTCACAGCAAGAGCTATATCAGGTCGTGTACATAGCATGGCATACATGAGGCTCCCTATTGCCGATACATAGGGAATCTTGCTCATGCGTTGAATCTCTTCAGATGTGTTGGGGCACATCTTCTTGGAGAGATGAATTCCATGCCTAAGGGGTAAGAGACCCCTTGTGGAGTTTTCCATGCTGAACCTTTTCAGCACTTCCTCTATATACATTTTTTGTGATAGGCCAAGCATTCTTTTAGATCTATCTCTATAGACCTTTATTCCCAAAATATAGGATGCTTCCCCAAGGTCTTTCATGGAGAACTCTTTTGACAACCAGACCTTGACCGAGGTTAGCATGGGAATATCATTCCCTATCAGGAGGATGTCGTCCACGTACAGTACGAGAAATACGACAGCGCTCCCACTAACCTTTTTGTAAACACACGGTTCCTCTTCATTTTTGATGAAATCAAATGTTTTGATTGCGTCATCGAAACGAGTGTTCCAACTCCGAGATGCTTGTTTTAGTCCATAAATGGACCTTTGCAGCTTGCAGACCTTGTGATCTCCATCACTGGAAGTAAAACCCAGAGGCTGTTCCATGTAGATATCTTCTTCAAGATATCCATTTAGGAAAGCAGTTTTCACATCCATCTGCCAGATTTCATAATCATGAAATGCTGTAATGGCAAGCAATGTACGGATGGATTTCAGCATGGCTACAGGTGAAAAGGTCTCCTGATAGTCAATGCCCTCGCGCTGACTATACCCTTTCGCCACAAGCTTTGCCTTATAGGTCTCTACCTCTCCATCCGAACCTATCTTCCTTTTATAGATCCATTTGCATCCAATAGGTACAATACCTTCTGGTGGATCTACTAAGGTCCAGACTTGGTTAAAATGCATGGAGTCTAACTCTGACTTCATAGCTTCCAACCATTTCTCAGAATTGATATCAGATATCGCCTCGTCGTAGGTTTTGGGATCCTGCATGTGATCCCTATCTCCCACTAGGAACATTTTCTCGGTATCCTCTTCTAGTATACGTAAGTATCTATCGGGAGGATGGGAGATCCTACTAGATCTGCGAGGTGGTTGAGGGACATCGTATACTGGCTCTGTATGAATGGGTTCGATAGGATCCATGACTCTTTGCTTGTCAGAGACTTTCTCTTCAAGCTGAATTTTCCTCCCACTGCCTCTATCAAGGATAAACTGTTTTTCCAAGAAGATGGCGTGACGGCTCACAAACACATTGTGATCCTCTGAGACGTAAAAATTGTATCCTAATGACTCTTTAGGATATCCTATAAAACGAGCACTTATGGTCCTAGCCTCTAACTTGTCTGCCTGTAGTCTCTTGACGTGGGCCGGACATCCCCAAATCTTGAGATGGCCAAGACTTGGTTTCTTACCATGCCATATCTCATACGGTGTGGTAGGAACGGATTTAGAGGGAGCTCTATTAAGTAGATATACTGCGGTAAGTAAGGCATCTCCCCAAAGAAACATCGGTAGATCAGTGAAGCTCATCATGGACCAGACCATATCTAATAGAGTCCGATTTCTCCTCTCTGATACCCCGTTGAGTTGAGGTGTACCCGGAGGAGTCCATTGTGAGACTATGCCATTGTCCTTGAGATAGTCCCGAAATTCTCCACTAAGGTATTCTCCTCCTCGATCTGATCGAAGAGCCTTAAGGGGTTTTCCAGTTTGTTTTTCTACTTCATTTTTGAACTCTTTGAACTTTTCGAAAGATTCAGATTTGTGTCTCATAAGATACACATACCCATACCGTGAATAATCATCGGTAAAGGTAATGAAGTATGAATAACGTCCCTTGGCTAGCACATCGAATGGGCCACATACATCTGTATGTACCAGGGTAAGTATTTCAGTGGTCCTCTCCCCATGTCCTACAAAGGGCAATCTGGCCATTTTTTCTTGAAGACAGAACTCGCAAACTGGATATGACTCGAAAGTCAATGAGCCGAGAAGCCCATTTTTATCCATTTTGTTCATTCTGTCCTCTCCAATATGGCCAAGCCTGAGGTGCCACAAATATTTTTGGTTTATCTCATCCCTGGATCTTTTGGATCTTTTGGCATTCACTTCCTGCTCAGTAACATTTACAGATAAATCCATATGCAAATGATAGAGACTGTCAATCATAAAACCACGTGTGACTATTTTATTTCTGAAATAAATAGAACAGCAGTCTTTGTCAAATATAAAAACATGACCTTCCTGTGCTAGACATGAAACAGAAATCAAATTTCTGCTAGCAGCAGGTACATAATAGCAGTCTCTAAGTAATAAACTAAAACTAGACGGTAGTCGCAGATGGTAGGTGCCCACAGCCACAGTAGCAACTTTTGCCCCGTTGCCAATCCGAAGGGTTACCGCACCTTCCGCCAGCCTTCTACTTTTCTTTAGACCCTACATGGTAGTGCATAGATGAGCACTAGAACCAGAATCTATAACCCAACTAGAAGTAGAAGAAACCGTTAGATTAGTTTCAATTATGAGCAAGTCTATACCTTCTGAAGGTGTGTCACCTTTCTTGTTCTTCAGGCTCTCGAGGTATGAAGGACAGTTCCTCTTTCAGTGGCCGTCGACATTGCAGTGGAAATATTTTCCTTTGTCATTGGCCCTTTTCTTTTGAACTTCCTTCTTTGGCTTCTTGTCTTTCTTCTGCTTCTTAGCAGGCTTCTGTTTTTTCCAAGTAGACTTTCTCTTGGAACCAGAAGTCAACTCAGCAGCAAGAACATTGCCCCTTGAACCTTTCAAGGCTCCCTCAGCAGTTACCAACATATTTATCAGTTCAGTCTTAGTGCATCCAATCTTATTCATGTGGTAGTTTACTATAAACTGACCAAATGAATCAGGAAGGGATTGAAGGATCAGATCAACTTGCAATTCCTTGTGCATGTTCATTCCGAGCTTCTCAAGCTCCTCTAAGTCCTTGATCATAGTCAGACCGTGATCATGGAAAGACTGCCCCTCGCGCATCTTTGCTTTGAAGAGCCTCTTGGACACTTCAAAACGAGCTGTGCGACTCTGCTCACCATACAACTCTTGCAGGTGTGCCAGTATGTCCCTAGCAGTCTTCATATTTTCATGCTGATATTGTAGTTCATTGGACATGGATGCCATGATATTGCACTTGACCCTAGTGTCATCGTCTGTCCACTTGTCATGCGTCGTACGCTGATCAGCGGTCGGACGTGCTGGTAATGCAGGGATGTCATTGTCGAGCACATAGCCTATTTTCTCGCAACTCAGAACAATTTTGAGATTTCTAAGCCAGTCTCTGTAATTGGTACCGGTCAATCGGTTGATCTCAAGAATACGGGTCAAAGGATTTGAGGCTGACATTATGATCTGCAGAGAGTAAAGATTCTAGTTAGACTTTTGTACTTGATCCTAATCTGTTCTAAGGTCTTTTAGAACAAATGTAACTCCCACTATTTTCTCGAATTCCTCACACTCCCCTGGTAGGAAAACGGAAATTCCACACGACTAGGGTTTCTAGTGGGTACTGCGGTCCCACCGATTTACATGCCACCTCACCTAACAGTTATTGGTGACACATAGATTGATGAATGTACAACTCTTGTACAATGCTTCTCAAGCATGTTGCAGTGCAACTTGGTCTCTAAGCCATGAAAACCTCACCTAACAGTTATTGGTCCCATTTCTTAGTTAAGTCAGACCCACCATACAACCGTAGGAATAAAGTCGTCATTGGGCCCTCACCTAACAGTTATTGGTGCCCAACCCCACCTTTACCCTACAACATCTTATGTCTATAGAGAGGTCCAGCCCCCCGATGCAACTTGACCACTGTATCCAGCCGAGACAAATCAACATCAGAAAGACCTTAGCAGCTCTACTACAGTGGAAGACCTATTGACTTAATATTGGTTAATCAGGTCTTAGTGTTTGCAACTTGAGCTTTTCATAAGAGGTAATCGAACAATTGGCTAGGTAAGCAGGTGGGAGGCTCCCCTTACTCAGAGAGTAAGGTCCTAATTAAGTAACCACCTTTCATGCTTTCCTAGACACCAATTAGATCAATTAATCTAATATGACTTGCTCATGTCGGTTCACTCTCGACTTGATTGAGGAGGTTTTAATTTAGGTCTCAATTGGGTTTGCTACATCACATGTAAACCTATCTACCCGACTCTCATTCACATCACATGCAAACGGCACATTGCAGGCAGCTATAATCGCAGCAATAATTAAAGCTAAACTTTAAATAGGTGATGATCATGGATTCTAGTTAGGTCGTATTACAAGCACATGCACGTTAATCGATCAACTGGTCTTCAACTCTTGAATTGGTTCCAAGCCTCCTTGATTCGATCCTTGACCAACTCTTGATCCAATCGCCATCAACCGCTTAGACCCCTGCTCATCTCATGCATCATCTTCGACTTGATCGTTGACGTACATCACATCACAGAAATACAACCAGATATAAAATAAAAATAAAAATAAATTACATCTCCCTTTTAGGAGGCACGCAGGCCTCTCAAAACATTAAATAAGATGCATGCAAGCATCTGAAAAATTACATGACATTACAGATCACATCGCAGGTCATTACATTTGATACTAAAAGGGTTTGAATCCTATGATAATCACCACATGCAGCAATTATAATTTTCAGATCTGAAAACTAATTGATTATCTTATGACATAGGTTGCTGATCATGCTAATCATGATTCTAAACTTTGTAATCCCATTAACAATGCAATTAGAATCATCTTTTTATCACATAAAAATCAGCATGCAAAAATCAGCACCCTAGAAAAAATCTGCATGCAGAAAATTTTCAGCATGCATGATCATTTAATTTTCAGATCTAATAAGCCTATTAATAATTAATCCTTACCTTAATCTACGATGCCTAGGCTCTGATACCACTGTTAGGAACCCGCCCATGCCGCTGATATTTCAAAAACAAAATCAGATGGCAGCGGAATCGGCATAAGCGGGATCAACGTTCATCGCATGAACGTGTTTCATAAACCGTTCGTAGATAGATAAGGATTAAAAACATTTAATCTAATTAGAAGATCAGATCTTCACCTTGTGCGGGTAGATGATCACCGCAAACTGATGATCGTGGTTTTGGAAGAAGGTTCGCTTGAAGCCGTTCAAGTGTCCGGCCTCTACGGGTATCCACACGAAGCAGGAATCGATCCAAGCTTTCTATCTCCCCGGGGTGCTAGCTCCCTTGCAGAGATAACTTTGATGGCTGATCTCCTCTCTTTCTTTCAACTCTTGAATATGCTTGAAAGGAGGAAGAAGAAGGAGGGATAGAGGAAGAGGAACGAAGCCCCTGCAGCCTTTCTTTTCTTCCCTGCGTTGGAACCAAGGAAGGAGGCCAAGGAGAGGTGCACGCCTCTTCTTCTTTTTCCTTTGCTGATGGCGGCTGAACCAAGGAAGGGAGAGGGGTGGCCACGGCTTGGAGGAGGAGGAATTCTATTCACTTAGGGCGCCGGCCCGTTGTCCCTTTTTATAGCCATCTATTTGTAGGAGCCCTAGACTAGTTTCCTAAGAGGGGGCGCCGGCCCCCTCTCTTCATGCCGCACCAAGGAAGCAAAAGGGGAGGGGCTTGCGCCCCTCCCTCTTGGTAAACCCTAATCCACATTAAATAGGATTTGGAATGCCCTAATGTGGTCAAGCCCTAATCCAATTAGGCTTAGCCCAAGGGTGAACCAATTTGGATCCAATCTAGGTAAGTCCTAATCCAATTAGAACTTAAATCAATTTTGACTCAATTGAACTCTTCAATCCTAATCCAATTAGGAGTCTTATTAATTTATTAGATTAATAATTAATTATGACTTAAGAAACCCTAATCCAAATTAGGACATATTTGATTTTAGTCCTAATCTAATTAGGACTCTTATTTGAATCCGAAGTCCTAATTCAATTAGGATTTCTAGGAATCCTATTCTAAGTAGGAATCCAAAGATGAAATCAAAATCCTAATCTAATTAGGATTGTAGGAATCCTACTCCAAGTAGGAATCCCAGTCCTACTCCAAATAGGATTCCCAGTCCTAATCCAATTAGGACTCCAGGAATCCTACTCTAAGTAGGATTTGTGTTTTAAGTCCAATTAATCAATTTTCATTGTTCCTTCTTCAACTTATTATCAATCGAATTGATTACTCGTGATTCATAATCACTTTTCAACCATCGGATCGGTCAATACTTCTAGTGTGTGTGACCCCATAGGTTCTATTCTGACTGGTAGGGAGATATATTGCGATCTCTATCACAATATCATTGAAAACTTCTTTCAATGGGTTGGAACGATTCCAACTCAACTCATTAGGGTTTATCGATCATCAAGATAATCCCTATGAGTCCCACCATCCACCAGTGACACCTAGCAGCATGTAGTGGCTACCCAGCAGAATAGAATGGTGAACCTCTAGGTGCAGTTATCATGTGATACAGTCCTACTATCGTGGATCCCTACAGGACGGAGGTCATGGACAACTCGTCAAATCCCATCGTCTGTCATATGTGAAGATTTATTCGACTTAAGTTCGAGAGTGGGAAACTCTTTCTCCATTGTGCATACTGCCCCGGCCGAGGTCTTACGAACTCAGTCTTATAAATCACATAGGATCTCTCCTTATCTATCAAGGTCGATAGATTCCTTATAGGTGCATACCCTACTCCTACAGTGAACTTACTGCAGCCAATCTACACTGCATGGACCCATATGGCTAGAGACCATGTATGTGTGCAGTCAAACTACAATAACATCACTGTGAGTAGCCGAAGCACCGCAGGTCAAAGGACCAGTCACACTACTGTAACATCAAGCAAGTCACTGACGAGTGGATAGACATCCAAGTGACTTCTTGTATTGGTCACGCTCAGTACCCTTGTTCTTAACAAGCACCTGCACTATTACTTCAGTGTCGCCACACTGTGGACTCGAGTCTCGTCCATCCATAAGGAAAGTAATGTGTGCACTGATCTCATCGGATCGATCACCGTCCTCATGATGATCCATCGATCAGGAGCGTTTAGAAATTAATCACTAATGATACATGGCTCAAATTCTCAACTCTTGAGAATATGCATCATCATCTTATTAATTTCTTGGACGATTCATAGACACAATAATAATATGAATGAAAAAGATGCCTTTCATTTATTCAATAATAATAAAGCCAAGTACAAATTATGTCCTAGAATTAATAATGTGTCAGCCAAAATTGGCTTCTAGGGCATACATCTAACAGTAATAACCCCCAAAATTTTTTTTTATATAAAAAGGGATAGAATAGTCCTTTAAAATTGATATAAGGGATAAAATGGGAAGAAATCAAAAGTTAATGGCATAACTGTAGATCCGTTGAAGTGGTAAGGGTAAAATGGGAATTTTCAGAGTTTGATTTGACTTAAATGGGGGTTTGTCCGGTGGTGGGTTGGCTGAGAAGAGGGAGTTGAGACAGAGAGGGAGAGGAGGTCTCAGGCGTGGAAACACAGAGAGAGAAAAAAAAAAAGAGAAGAAGAAGAAGAAGAAAGAAGAAGAGGAAGGAGATTCGAGGAGGAGAGGGATCCCGGTTGCACTTCCAGCTGAAGGAAAAAACGTAGATCTCCTTCCCCTCTACGCAAGGACCTCGATTTTCAAAAAGAAAAAGGTAAATATCCATCCCTATCTAGTCTTTTGATGATATTAGGCCATACAAAGGGTGGATGTAGTCTAGAGGGGTCAGATAAGGGTTGTAGAGGTGGTTAAAAGAGGAAGAATCGGATTTCGACAAATTTTTCCGGCATTACGGAAAAACTATGTCGAAGTCCCAACTTCGGCGAATTATTTAGGAGGTCAAACGACCTCCGATAGCAATGCATGTTACCTCTTTGGAATTCCCTATGAGTGTAGAATGTTAGGTAAAAATTTCATCAAATTTGGAGTTTGGAAAGTGGATCAAACCTAGGATGAAGTAACCGGCTGTCGGTCCGGATTACTATTCATCCGAGTGGGAAAATAGGGGATTTCATGCCATAATAGGGTATTAAGCCCAGATTAAGCTAAGGGGACATTGTACTCATGCAAGGGAGTCCCTAATACTCATAAATGGTGAGTTAATTAATAGGAAAAGAAAAAAAAAGAAAGAAAAGAAAAGATTTAGGGAACGGGAGAGTTGAATCAATTAAAGTCCCCTATATTATAATTGACACGTAGATTATAGCCCTTGATACAAGACTAAATGTATTGTAAATGCATGTCACAGTTGGGCAAGAAGCTAGGAAACAAGAGGAAGAAGTTTCTCACTGCCTGCTGTAGATTTTTGGAGGCGTATCAGGGCTGTGCCGGATTGACAGGTGAGTGGGAGTTTGTACTTTGCACCATGAGCACATTCCTTATTCATTTTCATGAATGTTGCCAAGTGTGACTTGATTCCACCTGAGCTTATTGATTAATTATTATGGTAGATCCCTCTATGTTTTGTTCTCCATGCTTGATTATTCTGTACATGCATTTGAGAAAATATTGAGAGAAATTACGAGGGGTAGATGAGTAATCAAATTGGATCTGAATTGTGAAATGACTTCTTTTGTAAATTGATTTCATTTCCTCTATTTCAAAGACTTGTGAGTGGTAGCCTTGATTATACTCCTTTATGAGTAGTTAAATTAGATCCGAATTGTGAAATGACTTCTTTTGTAAATTGATTTCATTTCCTCTATTTCAAAGACTTGTAGAGCTCTTCTCATGGTATATTGAGTTGCATTGCACACCCTTAACCCCTCACTCCCAACCCTGATGTTAGTTTATGATTGGGTCGGAGTCGAGTGAGTGGTAGTCTTGATCATACTCCTTTTTAGTAGAGTATTGGGAGGGTGCATTATGGCATTTATGCATGGCTTGGCAGTATCTGCAGGACACCTATAGTCGATGGGGGTTGAACATCGGCCTTTGTGCACATAGTAGCCTTCTGGGTGGGCGGAGCCCAGTCCCTTCCTAGGGGGGACACGGCCCTAGGCGTAGGATCGGCCGGTCCTACGACTTATATTCTGCTTGCCGCCGGGCATAGTAAGACCCCGCGAGGTGCAGTATGGCTTTCCGCGGATGTAGAATTCCCGCGAGGTGCCGTTTAGTATGTAGATGTGAGATGGATTTCTGTTCTGGATACTGGCCAGCATTTACATGATCAGTGTGGTGTCTTATCCTGCATATGCATGTGACAGTAGGAAGTTGTTGCTGGTTCGCCTGGGGCGTAAAACCCACCTTCCGACAGCTGTCTAGCATTTACATTATCAATATGGTGTCTTATCCTGCATATGCATGTGACAGTAGGAAGTTGTTGCTGGTTCGCCTGGGGCGTAAAACCCACCTTCCGACAGCTGTCTAGCATTTACATTATCAGTATGGTATCTTATCCTGCATATGCATGTGACAATGAGGAGTTGTTGCTGGTTCGCCTGGGGCGTAAAACCCACCTCCCGACAGCTGTCCAGTGATGATTTACATATTGGTGTGGTGTCATATTCGATGTATGCATAAGGCAGTAGGGAGTTGTTACTGGTTCGCCTGGGGCGTAAAACCCACCTCCCGACAGCTGTCTAGTGATGATTTCAGCATATTGACACCTGATTTGCATGTTCCAGCATTATGATCTGTTGAGCATATTCATGAGTAGCATATATGTTTCCTTGATTATTCCATATATGCTTCAGATGAGTTGATATTGATTGTGGTAATATTGATGATTTACTCCATGTTCTCTATGTTGAGATCATGTTCATCTTGTTATTGCTCTTGAGATTTCACCTCGAGCCATGATTATATCTTGTCTCATGTGCATAGTACTCTCTACTCCACTCACTGAGTATTTATATACTCACTCCCCAGTTTGGTGTTTTTGATTGCAGGACAGGTATTGTATAGAGAGGAGCAGGATTAGTGATTGCCTGCTAGCTGTGCCGCTCCATAGTATAGTATAATGTAGATAGAGGTTTATACCCTTTTGGTGTATTATAAACCTTCTGTTGTATTTAGTGTATAGTCACAGTCATAGATCCTGTTGTGGATATGGGTTTGACCATGGATGGAATGGGAACCAGATTTTTATACAGTTGAGTTATATGCCTGTGATGATGTATTGATATATATTGTCCAGGTTCGTTATGTGACAGGTTATGTGATTGCTGCTCTGACAGGTAGCGTTGTTGTATGTAATGAGATAATCCTGACAGGTCACCATAGGAAAAGTGATCATTTTGTGCATGCATCATGCCAAATTTTTTTTAGAATTTATTGATGATTGATAGGTAGTAGGGTTCTACGTGGTGGCTGGTGGCCTTATGCCTACCCGCACCCTAGGACCATCGCGGCGGCCCGCCGGGAACGGGGCGGGGGTCGTGACATATCCACTCATCAGTGACTACTTATGCTGCAGTTGTATGACTGGTCCTTTGACCTGCGATGCCTCAGCTATTCACTGTGAGGTTGCTGTAGTTTGACGAGCATGTGAACTTGGGCCCTAGCCATTCGGGTCCTTGTAGTGCGGATTGGCTACAGCAGGTTCATTTTGGAATAGGGTTGCATCTAGATAGGATCTATCGACCTTGATAAATTAGGAGTGATCCTATGTGATTTATGAGACTGAGTTCGATAAATTTCTGGGCAGGTATTTTAGAAAAAGAGTTTTTCATATCTCGAACTGGAAGTCGTATAAATTTGACATATGACAGATGATGGGATTTGACGAGATATTCATAACCTCCGTCACGTCGGAATCCATGATAGAGGGACTATATCATACGCTAACTGCACCTAGAGGTTTAGACTTTCCATTCTGCTGGGTTGCCACCATATACTGCTAGGTGCCATTAGTGGATTGTAAGACTCGAAGGCATTCACTTGGTGATCAGTGAACCCTGAGAGTAGAACTAAAATCGTTTCAGTCCACTGAAAGGAGTTTCAGTGATATTGAGATGGAGATCTCAATATGTCTCACTACCAGTCAGAATAGAACTTATGGGGTCACACATATAGAGAATTTAATTAGTCAGACTATCATAATTGTGATTTGGAATCACAATGGAAATCAATCATCAATATGATTGGTGATTGAATTAACTTACTAAGTGTTAGTAAGTTAATGGAAGAAGAATTAAGTGGAATTGATTGCAATTGGGTTGATTTAATGAGCCAAATCAAATTGGGTTCGACCGAAATTGATTTGGGTTCATGATTGGGTCAATTTGATTAAACCAAGGTTTGTGCAGATTTTAAAGACCACATGTCAGCGTAGGATGAATATGACTTAAATCATGTTCACACTATGCGGACTTTAAAGTCCACATGGTGTCGTAGGATGCATGCTCCCAAATCAATTAATTCTCCTAATGAGATTAGGAATCCTAATGTGATTAGAAAATTAATCAGTTGATTAAGTGGACACATGTCATGCATCTATGAGCACAAGGATTGGACACTTGGCATTAATGCAAGGGTGGGTTATAGTCCCATACTCCTAATAAGATTAGGAGAGGCCCTAAACCCAATCTATAAAAGGGTAGCAAGGGAGACATTATGAAAAAATTCTCTCCTCTTCCTCTCCTTGTCTCCTCTTCTTTCTTCCTCCTTCTCCACGGCAGCAAGGGGTCTTCATCCTCCTCTTCTTCCACGGTAGCAAGGCAAGGAAGATCCACGTGCAAAGTTTCTCCTTCCTCTTCCTCCATCGCAAGCAAGGTTGAAGAAGAAAGATTCTTCATCAAGGAGGTAAGTTGCAGATTCTTATTACAACTTATGATAGTCATGAGAGGTCTTTACAAGGAGCTAGCACTCCGGTAAGACCCATTCTCAGATGATTAGATCATCGTGTGGATACCTGTAGAGGCCGGACAATTGTGCGGCTCAAACAGGAACCTAGAATAGATCATCAGACTGCGGTGTTCTACACCTGCAGAATTTTTGAAGATGAAATCTTCAAATCTAATAACTTTTGATTTTGTTTCAGTTTTATAAATCTTAATCAACCCTCCTCAGATCCTAATCGTTCCTTCCTAATGAGTTCAAAGATCTTCTGGATTTGGATCCAGAAAAATTTTTGAATTCGACGATCCGAGGCACGTTCATACGATGAATGATATCCCATTCGAATTCCGCTGCGAACGTCGCATCGAACGGGGTGTAACTCAGCAAGGAGCACCGCTTCGGCCGGTGGATCGGGGGAGCTTCATCTCCCCAGTCGCCTGCGAGACGAGAGGGAGGAGCCGGAAAGTGGTGAGGAGAAGAGGAAGGGAACCGGAGGAAGGGGGGAGAGGAAGAGGCACGGACGAAGAGGCCGAAGCCTCTGGAAGCCCCCAGAAAGAACCCTTAACGGGTTGCCTAGCGGGTCGGATCCAAGTTCGGGTCCGAAACCCGTTAGGCCCAAATAAATTGAAATGGGTTCGGAAAAAACCCAATAAAGAGGTGAATCGAGCCCAATTGAATGAAGTAAGTCTGATTAAGCCCAAATAGCATCGGGTCTGAGCCTAACTGAGCCTGAGCAAACCCAATTAAGCCAATTGGGCTAAAGCCGAACCCAATTAAGCTCAATTTGGCTGGGTCCGAACCCTGTTCATATTAGGTTGGTTCCAGCGGGCCCAATTAATTCTAAATCAGGCTCGGATCAAGCCCAATTAAATTGGCAGAAAGCCAAATTGGCTAGAAAAGAATGGGCCTAACCACAAATCAGACCCAACCCTTTCATTAAAGGCCCAATTAGGCCTTGTAGACCCAAATTTACCTCAATTGAACCCCAAGGGCTTCAAGTTGGGTGAATTGAACTAGGCTAAGATCCTTGGTTAGGATCCAAACAAGTCCATGATAAGATAAACTAAAATTTATGATAAATAGAGGATAATGTGAGTCTTATAATGTAGTTTTAGGAATCAAAGACTCGTCGTCCTGACCCAAGGAATTGGATAACAACTTATTGTAAGTAACCTGTTCTAATCCTATTTCGGATCATGTCATGTTTATTAATATTTCCTAAAATGTTATTCAAGTACATACTTCATGGATGATATGTTATGATAAGTAAGTAACTTGCTTGATTTTATAATTTATGGCCATGTATACACCATGATTATGCTGATACTTTAAGTCATGTATGCAAGTTAGTATAGCAAAATCCTATTTAGCCAAGAGGCACTATTAATAGGCTCAAAGATGCTACTGATCGAATGCAACTGAGCCGGCCTTGCTAGTGGCCGAAAATGACTGAGCCGGCCCTGCCAGTGGCTGACTAATAACCGAGTTGGCCCCGCCAGTGGCCGAGACTGACTTCGCAGTAGCATCCGAGAGGATGGACCACGGTATGCCGGGGGCACGGCTTCGTATGTATACTTTACGAAAATTTTTACTTGACTTAAAATACTGCTTTGTTTACCCAGCATACATATTTTGCCATGATAAATTGTTAGATAAGATGCATATCAGCTTCTCAAACCTTGATAAGCATGTTCAGTCTTTTAGTTGATCAGATAGAATTATGCAGAACTACTTACTGAGCCGTGTAGCTCATGCCTGGTTGTTCTTATTTTCTTTCAGATCCCCACAAGTGATCGCCATCAGATATATATTTTTTTTGTAACAGAGCTTCGTTATTTTTGCAGAAGCATACATACCTTTGTATATTTGAATAGTATGGAAGTTCTGTATTTTGTATCAGCCTTAAAGGTTGTACTGCAATATTTTAATATATGAAAGTTTGAATTCCATGGGCTACCTATTACCCCTGTACGAGGCTGCGTGCTATTGTGGGCGATGGTCGGCAATGGCACGGCCGTGTCACGGATTTGGGTCTGGGGTGTGACAATTCCCACCTCAAATTCGCTCTAACTTAAGCGTCGGAGGACCCAGTTAGAGCAAATCCAGCAAGCTCTTTAATCTTTGTTTATTGCCCCGCAGGTTCACAGGATGGGTGGCAACATTATCTAATTATAATGACTCCGCAAGCTTATAGTTATTGCCAAAACTGGCTCGTACTTCCGATTTCCAATATAAAGGCCCAACAACAGCCTGATCCTGTGCTTCTAGTCGGGCCATGGTCCATTGAACTTAATCATGATTGTTTTATTTCTGCCCTCAGCCTAACTCTAATTTATTATGGTTTAGGCTCCATTCCAATCGTTGTATACTTGAGCCTTGGTCCATTTTTTGGCCAGACGGACCTGGCCTACCCCATTGATACCCCTACGTGATCTGACTTGGTAAAGAGAATATATCTTCCCCAAAACTGGACCTAACCCATGACCTTAACTGGGTTAATGGTATGCTCATTTTTGGTTTAAATCACCTCCATCTCCATGCCGCTGGATTAAGCCATTATGTTAAGCTCATGAGCATAGCAAGGTGCTTTGGAGCTGCACCTGAATGATTTGAGTCCTTATCACTCCATGAACTCCTCTCTCCATTGCCCCCCATTCTTCAAAACTTTAAAGAAAAGAACTTAGAGCACGCATGCTAATTGAAACATTACTCATGAAATCCATTGCCTATGAACATAAAAGAAAATGTCAACAATCTTTGCTAAAAGCATAAAAGAAAATGTCAACAATCTTTGAAACATTTCTCATGAAATCCCTTGTCTATGAACATAAAAGAAAATGTCAACAATCTTTGCTAAAAACATAAGATATATAGTTGTCACCCTTCCATTGCGTTTGGTCACCTACTATATCAGTGGGTTACTTTAGGGACCAAGGAAGATATTGTCTTAAATGCAGTCATATTTGAAAGATACAAGACTTAAATAAGTTGTGATCCCAGGTGTTGCTTCATAGGGGCAAGAAGATATGCTATCACTACTCATACCGGTCCACAAGCGTTGACAAAGCTTCCTTACAAGATTAATTCAATTCTAAGGAATGCTTTTTTTCAAACATGCAAGCACTACTAGCCTTTGAACTCCCCCATATAGGGAAGACCTGAAAGGTCACCTTTTCTTACCATGTCGATTGCCATGCCTTCTGGAGGGTCTTTGGTTGTGTCCACATATGCCCTTTTTTTTCGGTTCAGTTTTACCTTTTGACAGGGAAATAATGATGCCACCAGGAGGGAAGAAATAAGAGTTTAGTTAAGGATCTGTTGTGGGAAAGGAGAAGATGAGCTTGTTGGCAAAACCTCCTAAAAATGTCTGAAAATGATTGGAGATGGCTTGTGTTCATAGTGTTGCACCATGGAAAAGAAAGAATGGTAGGGATATATATGTGAAGTAGACCGTAGATATGTGAGATGAAGCTTATTGACCACATTTTAAGTTCCTATGGGGAAAGCAAACTAGTTTTAAGAAAATGTAGCAATCAGATCAGTTCATAAAAGAAAATGAAATGACCCATTTGCTTAATATTTGTGAAATGAAAATGTGGCAAGTCCTCATTTCAGTTTTTAGATGCAAAAGTCAGTGAATTATTTGGTAAACATATGTACAATAAATAGGAGATGGAGTTGATTTGATTTCTATTTAAAGAATATTTATGTCAATTGCTTGGTGCAACATATATCGTTATCAATTATCAATTAAATTGTAAATTTGATGTTGTATAAATTTGAGGACTACAAGAAGAACATATATCCATATTCATGCACCAAAACCTCTTAAAAGAATTAACATAATATAATCAAATTAGGTTGTTAAGTACCTAGACTGATATAAAATTAACATTGTGAGGGGAGGTAAACTACCTTTGATATTCTATTTTCCTAGTTACATGCTTTCTTGCTTACTGAACAAGTGCTCCAAACTATGAAAGTAATCGAGCAACTAATAGAGCAAACATTTTTGCACTTTTCTTTTATTTCCAAGAATTAATTATTATATGGAAGTTATACATTAATTGTTATCTTCATAAGATTAAAATAGTGAAAATCTGAATTTTCTTATGTCTGCACATATATGGTATGATAATGTTTATAGTATGGAATGCAAGTTTCACATGCTTTTAATTTCCAAGAAGGTTGAAGAATTACAATTTGCAAGCAAAGGAATGGTGAAACAAAAGATGTACATTAGTAGTTAAAAAAACTAATATATAATATCTAACTTCATTATATATTTTTATTTTGAGAAATCAATTTTATGATATGTTATTTTAATTTGTAATTATGTCATAGAATTATTTCTAAACAAAGCAATTTCACCGATAACTTTAATGGACATTATCCCAATATGTAGATGTAGGAATTCTTGATATAATAAGTGATCCATTTAGTGTTTTTGTATGAAACCTTGAAGGATCTAAATCCCTCACAATTCAACTTTTACTCGCGGAAAAGCTATTCAATCTGTTTAGAGGTGTTTACACCACATCCTAAATCATGATGGTGCCTAGAAGATATGTGCATATTCAGTCACATAGCAAGGTTAGGGATATGATGAATATGATAGGACTGCAATAAGGCGTTGACCATGGCCGAAGCAATAAGGAGTTGACGAATATTATTAATGAACACCGTAATAATAACCAAGGTCGAAGCAATAAGGAGTTAACCAAGTTGGCTTGAAGGTGCCTTAAGCATGGGAGGATCATTTTATAGGCCAACAAATGGCTAGGATAAACTATTATAAGCAGGCCAAACAAGGACATCGCAAAAAGATTGAGGCCAATTTCAGTATGATAATCGATTTGCTAGACGATATAGGATCTGGCCATTATGATAGACATGAATAGTAGAGGACAGCTGGTATCAGTTGCTAGAATTGTCAGAGGTGAAGCTCAAACATTAGCTACTGTTAGTGGAATGAGCAGTTATTATATATTTGATTGCTAGTAATGGATTGTAATATCAAGGGATCTTTTTGTCGATCAATGAAACCAGTTTATCTTTAATTTATCTTTATTTTTATCTTTGAATTTTTTATTTTAATTTTCTAATAGGACTCTAATTAATTAGTAGGAGGAGCCAATACAATACTTTGATTGTAGCCCCAGCTACATCCTATTTTTTTAATCTAACGGGCATTATGACGGTGGCAAAATTCTTTGAAGATCAAGGCATCAAGATCCATGCTAATCTCTTCCTATCCTTCTTTTTTTTCCAGCTAGAGACACCGGTAGCATGCTACCACATTCGAACATACCAGTTTAGAAAGGGGATGTTGGTGTCTTTCAATTCTCCAGAATAAAAAGAAAAGAGCACGAACAATCTCTTTCTGGCATACCTAGTGAGACATCCTTGCATACTTACCATTATGCCACTATGCTTGGAGATCAGTAAAGCAGTTGCAAGTAAAGTGGCCATTGCACTAAAACCACTTATGGAGATATGTATAGTATCTTCCTTCGATAGGGAGCAAAGGTACAAGCCTATGCTACCATTCACCTTTACCATAAAAACATGATTTGGCCTGGAAGACGGGTGCCCATTCAATCACATGGCAAGCTTAGGAGTGTTATGAGTGTGATGTGACTGCGAGTATAATAACCAAGGCCAAAGTATCAAGGAGCTAACTGTGTTGGCTTGGAGGTGCCTTAAGCGTAGGAAGATCATTTTAGAGGATGAGAGATGGCCAGGGTAAACTACTATGAGTAGGCGGAATGAGAATATTGCAACATGATTGAGGTTGGTCAAGTATATTAATCGGTTGGATAGATGATACAAGATTTGGCCGATATGATAGACATAAGTAGTAGGGGGTTGATGTCAGTTGCCAGAACTGTCAAAAGTGGAGGACATATATGGGCTACTATTGTTGGAGTGAGTGATTACAATATATTTTGTTTGCTAGTATAAATAATGGATTGCAATCTGAACAAATGATCCTTTCATCTATTAATAAAACTAGTTTATCTTTAATTTATCCTTTCTTTTATCTTTAAATTTCTTACTTTTAGTTTTCTAACAAAACTCTAATTTATTAATAGGAGTAGCAGTATAGTACTTCGATCATAGCCCTGACTACACAATATATTTTTTTTTACCAAAAGAGCAGTGTGACAATAGATAAAGTCCTTGAAGGTCAAAGCGTTAGGATCTATGCTACTCTCTTTCTATACTTCTTTCTTTTCTAACTGGAGATGCCATTGGCACGCCTGCATATTTACATGTGCTAGTTTGAAAATGGGACATATGTCTCATTCGATCCTCCCAGAAAGAGGGTGAACGAGGGGTTATTTCTATAAAAGGAAAAAATCCTTTTAAAGAGTTATGTTCATCATTTTGGAACTAAAAAATTTTACTAGATGAACCATGAAGCTGGGTTCCTATGTATTGAAAAGGTGAAGTTACATAGTTGATAAAATGGTCAAAAAAAAATTCTATTTTCTAAGTGGGGCTAAAGATATATACTTCAAGATTAAATTAAAAAACTTCAAATGATTTAGCTCCTTTTCAAAATATAAAAAATCTGTTGTTCCATAAAAGTTGCGTAATGTGATAACTTATCATGAGTACAGGATTCACCTGGTGTTTGGGTTTAACTCAATCAAAGGAGATAAGGAAACATCGGGAGCACTTGCTCCTAACTTCGGATGCCTATCACATCCGAATATTTTCTTTATGAACTTTTTATATTCTTATGTCTGCCGGGAAAAGAGAGTTTCATAGTGTGTTCCTTATAAGGATAAGGTTTAAGGATTCTTCCAACATTCCACGTGAATTGAAGCACAAAAGTTTAAGGATCCTACCTCTCAAAGACATTCTTACACCCACAAGTGGGACTGTGTTCCATCCTGATATTTAGATGCTTCAGAAAAGGGCTACCAGGGTACAGAAGGTAGGCCCCAAGCTCATTTCACATGATGGAACCAACCTTCTAAGAAAACATTATATCATTGAGAGTTTAAATACCTAATGAACCATTATTGAGCTCTAATTTTGTGGACATTTCACCCTTTCAACAATTTAAGGATACATTTTATTCTCACATTGTTTGGCTGATTCAACCATGTCCAGAATGCCGGTTTGATTTGACTAAACTACTAACTCCTTCCAACATAGATGCTTCTTGAGAAAAAGGAACACCGCTTTGATTGCACCTTTTGTAAGGGCTTGTTAGAGAGAGAAGCTCTAGGAGGAGAAATCTCCTCCAAGGAGAGAGAGCTTTGTTTGCCGTATCTAATGGCTAGTTGTCTCTGGTGAAGTGCTCGGCATGGTGGTCGCCGTCCAAGGTGAAGGGTTGCGAAACGGATCCGGCTCGCAAGGCTCGGTGTCTTTGTTAACGGCCAAGCTTGGAGCCTCCGAGGGGCGGGCGAGTGGCTCTATGCACCTGGAGGAGGCCGAGTGGTACGCTGGCGGGAGCTCCACGGGCTTGTCGGCAATTCAGGAGAGGGGGAATTGCCTCGGGCACTCTGTGATAACGAGGGATGCTAGGGCTTTTCAGGACAAGCATATGTTCAGAGAGGCTAACGGGGTTGCGGATTAGGTGGCCGTGATGGGGACATCAAAGCCACTCGTTCGCGTTCGCACTAGGGATTGGCATCATTGTGGCTGGGAGATGATCTTGAGCCACCAGATTGAGACATTTTATTTTCTGCATTTTGCTTTTGTTTAATCGAGGCAATTTGGTTGGTTATTTGTTATTAGACAAGTCAATTGGGTTAGCTATTAAGTTATATAATTGGGTTAGGTGATTAAATCGATTTTGGCATGTAATCAATTAATTAACTTAGTCAACTGATTGAGAGTCCAATTTTGGTATGTCATCAATTGTTCGACCTGATGTAAGGTCTATATAAAGGCCACCCCTCTCATGAATTAGAGTATTGAAGAATTGAATAAAAATTGGCCTCCTTTCTCCTCCTTCCTCTTCTCTTTTTCTTTCTTCTCCTCCTCTTTTCTTCTCCCTCTCCCTTCTCTATTTTCTCTACAGTGGTCCTCCATCAGGTCGCTTATGTGGCTAACCATTCAGAGAACACCTTGTGGGCAGGAGAGAGAGAGTTGCCTCGGGCACTCTGTGAGCTTTTTTTTTTCTGATTTTATTGGGTATATTCATACACGTATTGTATGATGAACCTGCCAAAGGAAAAAAAAAAAATTCTTCCTAAGATGTCCTCGTATGTAAGCTTGCAACTTCAAAAAACCTGCCATTCACTCACAAAAAGAAAGAAAGAAAGAAAGAGTAGAAAAACCTAACAGCGGGTTCTTACATTTCCATATCTATAAATATTTGAATTTTTGGTAGTTAAGTTGTGAATTTGGTAAACTTTTAGTTGAAGGAACAATCCATTACATCAGATCATGGGTGAAAGTCATGAATATATATATATATATATATATATATATATATATATATATATATATATATATATATATATATATATATATATATATATATATATATAAGGGCAAAGACAAATATTGAAGCATAATTTCTCAAAGGAAAAAGATAAACATTGGAGCACATATGCTACTTAATTTAGGAAAAAGTACAGTTCAGTATATAGGAATAGGGCTGCAAATGGGTCGGGTCGACCCATGACTCGACCTGACCTAACCCGCGTAAGACCCGACCCGACCCAAATTTTAGGACCCACAGGGTCGGGTCGGGCCCTAAATTTGGACCCATTCTATTTTTCAGGTCGGGTCGGGTCCACTCAACCTCAACTCGGATCCGGACCTATCCCGACCCATTTTTTTTGGGGTTAGATTTTTTTTTTCTTAGATGTTCTTGGGACCGACATGTTGAATTTAGAGAATGTTGAATTTGAACATGTGAATATAGCTTATCTAGTAAAATGTCTATATTTTTTAAAAAAAGAATTGGGGCAATAATTGTTTGATGTTATTTATTATTATATAATGGAACTTTGAATATAAAAATACATAGATCAGGACCGGATCCGATCCAACCCGAATGATCCATCAGGTCAAAATTTGTAGGCATGAACCGACCCGACCCGACCCGATTTTCAGCTAGGTCGGGTTTGGGTCCAAAATTAGGATCCGAAAAAGCAATCGGGTCGGATCGGGGTCACTCAGGACTCGATCCGACCCGACCCATTTATAGGCCTACATAGGAATAAATGACAAATAATGAACTAAATAAGGAATGGCTCTGAGATACCTCAGAAAAACCTAATTTATCCCATGTGATTGTCGCAAACAAACCCTGTAGGTTGAGGTTCTTTGTGGTGATTATATTAGATGCAAAATCAGCTATTGAAAACAGCTCGACTGATTTAACGACAATTCAAAAACACCATTGGAGCAGGATTTTGTTAATGGTTAGCGGTTATGAAAGTAAAGCAATTAGCAAATAGTAATTTTGGGGCATATTTGGTTGGGGGAGTTGGGTATGGGAATGGAAATGAGTAACTTTCATTCGAGCCATTTGGTTGAGGAGAGTCTCATTCTTATTCCGATTCTATGAGGGAATGAGAATGCCTCAATCCCTCCAAAACTCAATCCTGACTCTCTTCAGGTATTCAAATTTCATTCTGATTTTGATTCTGATTCAATTACGTACCAAACACATCGAAAAATATTGAAAGATAGGAAGTTTCACAATGTGAAGCTTGATGATTACTGATAGAGGGAAAAATGGATCGTCCAGCCCACCACTAAAAGGCCTCCTAGTTTCGGCCCAGTAAACACCAATGATGAACGACTGAATCTTCACTTCGGCCCAAAACCAGCTTATCTTCGGAACTCCGCCAAAAGCTCCACCAACTCCAGACAAACGCCAATCCGTCCCGACCAAGTTCGGGACGCCAACCCCAACAACACGCTCCGACCCTCGAGCTCAAGGTGCTCCTCTAAGCATATCTCGAAACCCGAAAAATCGAGCCACTCCCAGTATCCGCCAAGCCAACCACTCTCTTCCAATATCAATAGGTTGATTGTTTCGCTCCTGTATCTTCCAAAAGGGAAAAAGATTTCTGAGAGTTGTTTCATGGATCCGCAAGAGAGTACTTGGCTTAGATCCAGCTTATGGAATACCCGAAGTAACCCGCATGACACGACTACTTAACGAGCCTAGCCTCGTCAAATAACTGCACCTATGTGCGTGCCTACGCCCACCTACATGGCCGTACTCCACCACACTGACGTGTCATGTCTCCATAACCGGCCAACAGCAGTCAGACGGCACCTTGACTACTCCGGTCATACCCTGCTGTGACTATCAACGCCCTACCGTTCTCAAGAACGGGCTGTACCATACGTCACCAGCCAACCTGAGCTGCGCGCCATCCGGCTCAGAGCCATGCCTCCTCATGATGGGGACTGATAGTACCTCCATCATCTAGGCCACTCCACCGAGGCTATAAATAGCTCCGTCAGATAATTTATAAGGAATCTTTTTTAGCTGGACCAAATTTACCCACTCTAACTTGATTGTTGGAGAGCCCTCACCGGAAATACTGGTGAGGCTTTGTACAGGTCTGCAGTCGTCGCGCTGGAGGTGGCTCCTGTCTTTTCCTTTCTAGCACCGGCGGCTTCCTCAGCTCTATCGGTGTGGTCACCCTCGGGCCATATTTGAACCACAACAATTACCAACATATTGGAAGATCTAAAGGATTGTGCAATGTAAAGCAGAGATTGCGTACAAACAATTGACAGCATTGTCTGCTAATCCTGCAGTATTCTGATGCATGACTCTCCTATCCTATGCTTCCTTTCCAACTAGCACCTTGCAAGCTTTCTGATTGAAGAGCAATAAATACTAGCTTAACTTATTCTTCTCCAACTATTGTGTTACTAAAGCATTTCCCTGCTATATAATGGCTTTGCATCTTCTTTTTTTTTTTTTGGTAAAAAATAGGAGGGGAGGGGGAGGGGAAGAACCCCACCCGCGTAGCAATTTCCACTGGCCCCTCCTTCCATCAGAAAATATTCGATGCAGGTCACAAGTTTCTGCGTGCCCTCTCCAATCCGTGAGAAACCTCACTGGGCTATCCACATATCAGTACGTCATCCCAGCGCCACCTCAGTACTGATGGAAGAAAAGCATATCCACATAGAGTCATTCGGGCGTGGGGCATCCGGTGTTTTGATTTAATTGACGCCCGCATGTTTCGAACACAGACAACTCGGGTGGAGTCCAAGACCTTTTACCAATAGGCTACCACCTTGGTGGCACTTTGCATCTTTTTTGACACCTAAGAATACCTGTGTGATTCGGCTTGCTAATTGCTGTGTTAACAAGTAAAGCCACCACCAGGTGGATGTTTGTGGTATGGTACATGTATGCTAATTTTTCTTTCCTCCTCTCTTCTTCCACTGAATCAACTGAATTACTATAACCAACAAATAAACAAAGCAAGCTAAGATCAAACAAAACAAGCAACAAATCCACACACGAAAAAAGACGTTCGCCAAACACAATAATTGTACCTTTTTGACGTCTCCTTGTACTCCTACAAACCCTCTTCAACTCCCACACGCAAACCCCTTTGACTAGAAAAAAAGAGTAATAAAGACTTTTTAAAAGCATTTAAAACACAACTATTTCGAGCAAGGATGGAGAAGGAATAATGAGGGAGAAAGTAGACAAAATATCTTGTATATTAAAGAGGAAAAGATCAGCTGCATTCTGGCTTGAGAAAGCTCGACTCAAATAAACTTTCTTTCCATTCTGCAAGTGGAATCTGACAGCCCTTCGTTGCCTTTTTTTTTTTTTCTTTCTTTCTTTCTTTCAATCCTTCCATGCCTTCTATTTGTTTATATAATAATTTAGTGCTTCTATGGAGAACAACAAGGATTGCTCTCTCCCTAGGAGCCAAAGCCATCTAATGTTAGCTTGTCCACGTTGTTCACGGGGCTAAGCTGTGCTTATTGCCATTACTGCCCCTGGATTTCTTTTCAAAATTGTAGAGGTTCTCTCAAGTTCTTGGGGCATGGTTTCATATGTCATGGAGATGGAACTCAAAGCTCATGTTCCAAAAAGCAAAACTTGATCAAATTAAAGTTGAAAATGCATATTTGAGTTCTATCATGCAACATTAACCTCAAAGATAGTAGGTGATAAATAATTTGGATAAAATTGGTCACATTAGATAAGATTAGTTTCATGGTTCTAAAGGATGCAATGGAGATGAAAGGTTGGAACTTTGTTGATGATTAAACTTGTGGCTACATATAATCTTGCTCATGTGATGGTCATAACTCGATGGAGCAACACTTGACAATTAAAAAAGTGTTATATTGATGAAGTCTAGTTAGCATTAGTTTATACAAATAAAATGCTATTTGGTTGAGTTATATTTTCATTAAATGTTACATAAGCTGTTTATTTGCTTTTACTTTTAATAATGCTTCTGGGCTGCTCCAATAAAGTTATATATATTTAGGAAATATTTAAGCTTAGACATCCATAGTAGATCCATAACCATAGGAATTGGAAGCTTTGTTTAACACATTTAAATTTTTCATTCCAACTTTGGAAATTTTGTTCATATGTCGACATCAACCAGGCTACAAGTTATATTTCTCCCCTCCTCTCCTCTCTATCTTTTTTTTTCTTGTTGAACTGGTAGCTCTACACAGCCCTTGAATAATTACATCCACTTGCATCAACCATCAACAAATCTCGAAGATAACCAGTAATGTAGATGAAGATTCCCATAGCTTGGATCCACTAGGATCAACAACCAAGGATGCTATCCAGTTAGCTACCCTATTTGCCTCTCTCAAAATATATTTAGCTATGGAAGGTTTTCTGACATAATCTAAGAAATATTTGTTCTAATCCCCTTCCAACATGATGGGATCCGCTTGTAAAACAGTGATAGAATAAACCAATTCTTACCATACAACTCACAATTCGACCATAAAGACCGTAACATTAATGAGATGAGAGCCTCCTGCTGCAATAAAAGTTGTCCTTGAATCATAAATAATATTGCTAGTTCTACCAAATTGACCCCTGTTTAGTGCCTCAACTGCCACCGAAGCTGATTTTGAGGAAACTAGGAGGTCGGGGTTCTCAAGTGAAAAAAATTAAATGAGATGCAGAACCGATAGATGGGGAATCCTAGATTTCCCTGGCTAATACTCATCAATCCCTCTGATGATCTTACTTGTATGAGATTCAAAGCATGATGCAGAAATCTCAAAACAATAACTAACGAATTCTCATTTATACTTTCAAATAGTCTTCTATTCTTAGTTAACCACATTGGATAAGCAATGTAGCGTAATGAAATGTACCGCTTATCAGCATCTCTTATTTGACTACCAACTCTAATAACTTAAAGGAAATTCTCCAAATTCCAAGGATTGGTAGGTTCTAGTATCCAACTGAAAGCCTGAGACAAAATCTAAGTTGCTTTAGGACATTCAAAAAGTATATGATCAATAGTTTTTTCTACATCAGTGCATTGGTCAAAATATGGAGATACAGAAACACCTCTATAATAGAGAACCATTCTACAAGGCTGCATATCCCAAACCAATTTTTAGAACAAAAAACCCACTCTTGCGTGAACATCTATCCATCATAAAGCTCACTAATGCTAACTCTTTCTCCACTTGTACCATCCCATACAATCCTGTCAGCTGATTCCTCCAATAGGATTGCTAAGGAAAGCACATGAGAACTCAGTTCACCTCCAAAGCTTTGCTTGATAAATCCTCTATTCCATTTCTTTTCACCAACAATCATCCAATCCTAAACCACCTTGCCTTTTAGAGCCTCATAATCAATAGTGTAAGAGAAATGAGCCATTAGTACTATAGATATCTAGGGATCATTAATCACATTTATGGTTCTACCATCACCTATAATCAATCTAAGCCTAAATATCAGTGTATGCTTACATGAGTAAATTGCTTTCCAAATAAACTAATCTTTACAATAAGAGTTTCTAGAAGTAGCTAATCCTCCCTCCCCATACTTTTCTCCATCAACTTGCTCCAAAAATTTTGAGGCTCCAATAAAAACTTCACTGCATGTCTCACCACCCATGCATCCTATCTCATTAATAGAGAGTGGATACTAAGACTACCATTTTGAACTGGTTAAACTGCATCCTATGAGAGAAGATGGATCCTCCTTGCCCAGTTAGAAGAACCCCAAAAGAAATTCTGCATCATATGTTCAATTCGATTAATGACTCCTCTCAGAGAATAATTGTATGTGCCATAAAATAGGTCGACATAGAACTCAACACCAACTTGACCAAAACAACTCTTTCCATCATTGATAAAGTACTTCACTGCTATCCTACCAATCTATCCTAGTTCTTCTGTGTCAATAAATAATGGAATGATACTTTATGTTGTTGACTTGTGATCAAAAATCCCAAGTATTGCCAAACTCCTTCATATTCTTTAATACCATGACGATGTCCAATCTGATGCTTAATTTGGTAACCAATTTTGGGGCTGAGCTTAATTGTTGATTTGTGAACATTAATTCTCTATTCGAACATCAAACAATAGTCCTCAACAAGATTACGTAGAAGCACAACATTCATCAAGGTAGCCTTAGCAATCAAAAGATAATCATTTGCAAATAGTAAGTGAGATACTAGACATGTCAATGAAGCAGGCTAATACACAACAAACATTGGCTCATTTTTGAATTTAGCATTCTAGTAAGAGCATCAACACAAGGGATAAATAAATAAGGTGACAACGGGCAACCTTGGCACAACTTAATACTCGACCAAAAGAATTTTATTAGTGTAGACGCAAACATTTAAGAGCTAGAAACTTATAAGATGGGTCTCGAAGAACATACAAATTTTTATATCATGCATATATTTCAGACATTTAACTATTGTGGTAAAAAAGGGCTTAGTTGCTCCCTACAAGTTTATAGAAGAATCTTCATTGTTGATCACCTGATGGGGTGGTACCACCACGTCCATCCCCTGGCTCTACATCTCCTTTCTCAATCACCCTAATTTATTTTCATAACTCTTAATTTACATAACCACCTGTTTATAGGATAAGGAAAAATTATTACTCTCTTTCTCCTTACCTACTTCTTCTGATTTCCCATTGAGATTCGGATTATTTGGATTATCAGAAGAAGAGAGAACCTCCACTTCCATAGATTTTTTAGTCTCCTCATTTTGATTGGCCATCATCTCCAAAGTTACCATTACATGCCTATCAGAAGCAATTTTCTTATCCCTCCTTAATATCTCCATTGGGTGAAGTCTCAAAAGGTCAAGACACAACCAACAATCGATATGTTGTAAATAATAGTTCTGAAGATATAAATACAAATACTTACACTTCCTTTAGGATAGCAAATGCGAGTTGGGTCGTGTTAAAGCTCATTATACCTTTAGCAAACACCTGCATCTGATTGAAATCAAACCGCAACTACAACCCACAAGCAATTGGCCAGATCTGTAATTCTAGGTCAGTGTTTATAGGCATGGGGCCATTTTTGATGGATCAAGCTAGACTTGCTTGCGACCCAGCCGCACTTCCAGCAAAGCTACCAACACCTTATACAAAGCTAGCTTCGGGTAGGCCCAAACTAAACGAATCAACATTTTGGACCGAAGTTTCTTTAATTTGGGTTTCAATTGATTCATCTAAAGGTCCAAAATGGTTGGTACTCGAACTATTCTTTTTACCAATATCATATGATTATTTGCATACCTTGCTGGTCCTTGCATGGTTTGATGCCTAGTAAATCTAGAGAGCCTTTCCCACCCATTAGTTCCACAATCAACGGTTGAAGAGTTCAGCCGATTCTTCCTCCAACCTGAGATTGCTCCTAGGGTTTCTCCTCCTTCCTCCTTTTCCCCTATGCATTGCTCCTAAGGCTTTTTGATCTTGTTGCAACCATCGATTGCCCAAAGAGGGCTTTGTTTGCATCTTCTTCAACCACATCCCCCTTCTCCCTCCAATCATATTACATGATTAGGTATCTCTATAGAAACTCCATGAGCTTTCACCCTAACATTCTCTGAATGGAGATGAACCACCCTCCTCCAGCACCCTACCACCGAGTGCCCAATATAGACACATCGAAAGCAAATAGTTGACACATTTTTGTAAATAAGCTATTGCGAGAATGTTGAAGGCCTTGGATAGTAACCCTAGGTTTCAGCGATTTGGTAACATTCACCCTCTCACGGACTCTTGCAAATGCGATGATTCGGAAGTTGCCAATAAAGTCATCAATAAACATCAGCTACCCGGTTGTTGATGCAATGTGCAAGATGAATGATTTCTCCCAATACTCCCATGGAAGTATAGGCATCTTTATCCAAATTAGTGCCATCTTTGTAGCTCCTACCTTTGAAAAAAAAATCCGACTTCTAAAGCTTAATTGACATCACTTGCCTCACTATAATCAATGGTCCTCTTGCCAAGATAGAATTCCAATCAGATTTTGATTAAAATCTGAATACAAAGTGATCTTCTGCCATGGCAAAGGATTCAAAATCACTAGGCAATCTTCTCGTCTGCTTGAAATCTTTTGAGATCAAATTCAGCATAATCCTTTTCCAAGACTTTTAGTCACTATAGTAATAGACTTCCACTTCCGATGAGCCTCCTGCATCTCCTCCTCCAGCAATATAATGACCTTTGAGAAGTGGTTCTATAGAATGGCGGTTTTCTCATCCGTAATCTTCTTGGTGTGCCACGAAAGTTGCTGCCGGCCCTGAAGAACTCTTCCGAGATTGATTTAGCTCTCCTTTCAATTATTTAATGCTTCTCCTGAGATGTATCCATATTTCATCCCAGTCAAGAATCCTAATCTCCTTCTCCAGCAATCCAAGGTGGTTGACGAACGGAGATTTTTCTCCAACATAACTTTCAATGCAAACTCTATGCTTTCCTTTTCTTTTAAAAGTAATATTTTTTATCAACAAGTTAGAATGGCCGGACACAACACAAGCTAGTGCACTTTTTATGGAAACTCAAATTGCAATATATAATAACAATGGTAGATCCTTGATAAAGTTGGCATCCCAAATTTTCTAGTAAGAAACTATTTTGGCCTCATAAATAGGAGTGACTTTGATCATCGACACTCAATAATATGCAGGAAAATTCAAAACAAGTTGCTGCCGTAATCCAAGCATCTTGTTAGTCAAATGCTTTCTAACTTGCAGAACTCCTCAAGGGTGTTCTTGTCTTTTAAGATTCTCTATTTGGCACATTTTTTTCCTTCCTTCTTGTACATCACCAGTGAAACAAAAGCAAACGCAAGACCAAAGAAAATATCTTGAAGGGTATCCCGCAGAAGGCGGCAAATTTGTCATATTCCACAGATAATGTTGAATAAGTTATATAATTGAATTCCACTAAACTTATAAAATGACAACTTGTTAGCCCCGCCAAAAATACAATACTCCTCTATCTCATATTGAATAAAACCAAAAGTGCATACATAGAGAAGTCTCCTTAGCATGAATCTCTAATTCTGGGATAAGAGAGTGTGAGGACACATGCGGACGTGTATTTAGTCCCACATCGGTTATTCGCTGGGTAGATCTTAGGTACTTATACAGGATCAAAAAATCCAAATAATAACTTCCGGCTAGCCATTTTGGGTGAGATCCTGAGTTGTTACAAATGGTATTAGAGCGGACCCGGCTCATAACCTATGTGGACTAGGGGACACTGCAGCACGGATCCATTGGGGCTGACCACGGGCCAATCGTGGTGTTTGTGATTAGATTTGAATAGATTTGAACCCTTAGCCTAACGAGGACGTCAGGACTTGAACGGGGGGAGTATGTGAGGACCCGTGCGGGCGTGTGTTTAGTCTCACATCGGTTTTTCGCTGGGTAGATCTTGGGTACTTATACAGGATCAAAAAACCCAAATAATAATTTTCGGCTAGCCATTTTGGGTGAGATCCTGAGTTGTTACAAATGGTATCAGAGCGAACCCAGCCCATAATCTATGTGGACTAGGGGACACTGCAGCACGGATCTATTGGAGCTGACCATGGGCTGATCGTAGTGTTTGTTATTAGATTCGAATGGATTTGAACCCTTAGTCTGACGAGGACGTCAGGACTTGAACGGGGGGAGTATGTGAGAACCCGTGCGGTCGTGTGTTTAGTCCCACATCAGTTATTCGCTGGGTAGATCTTGGATACTTATACAGGATCAAGGAACCCAAATAATACCTTCCGGCCAGCCATTTTGGGTGAGGTCTTGGGTTGTTATAAATGGTATCAGAGCGGACCTGGCTCATAACCTATGTGGACTAGGGGACGCTGCAGCACAGATCCATTAGGGCTGACCACGGACTGATCGTGGTGCTTGTGATTAGATTTGAATGGATTTAAATCCTTAGCCTGATGAGGACGTCAGGGCTTGAACGGGGGAGTATGTGAGGACCCGTGCGGGCATGTGTTTAATCTCACATCGGTTATTTGCTGGGTAGATCTTAGGTACTTATACAGAATCAAGAAACCCAAATAATACCTTCCGTCTAGCCATTTTGGGTGAGGTCCTGGGTTGTTACAGATAGAGACCCATATGAAGAGAATCTAGGTCTTCATACATTACCATGTTAGCAAATTTTAGCTACCAAATTTGTGCATAAAAATCCCCGTGTCCCCTCTAAATTTGCCATATCATACTCCTTATAAACCATTCAATTCAGTTTTACATGTCACGCTGGCTGCAATGTAAATAACATTGAATGATGATAAGATGTAGAACAATGTAATTTGCTCTTCCTAAGTAGTCGTCATTAGATGAATGATCGCTTTTCGAATATAATTATCCGTGAATTGCAAGAGACAAACAAGGGAGAAGATAATTGAGAAAAAGAAATGAATTTAAATAAATATGCTTTGTGTGGGATTTTTTGTTGTCAAGAATGGGAGAATGTTGTATATGGAGGGGCTCTAATTGAGTCTTATTCAGAGAAGGATGTAGACTTGGGTAGAGGCTTTGCCGTGGTAAGGTCCGTTTATGTAATAAGCGGTGAATCTTAAGGGCATATTAGTCATCCAGCCAATCCACGGGATGCGTTGATGCTCTCCAGCTGTAAGCATGACGTCAACTACCCCTGCCCCAACGGCGGAGCGAAATGACCAAAACGACCCTCCAGGTGGGCGATCACCTCCCCAATTTATTCCGTAAATAACATAAACAGGTGAGGGTAGGTAAGTCCATAAGGAATTTAATAGGTCCCCAGAGCAGCGAGAACAGAGCCCTTGGCCGTCGGGCAGCGGGCAAGGCACACTTTTGACGTTTCTCCCCCGGCTTTTAGCAGCTTCTACCAAAAAAAAAAAAAAAAAGTTCTGCTATCCTTTGTAATAAGAATTTAATATTTTTTTTCACCTCCGAAATCGCTATCGCCACGCACTTGTTAAAATGCGTCAAAGAGTTTGAGTCTGGTTTACGCCACAGCGATCGTCGCCTTCTCCCCGCAATCTTACTATAAAGGTCCCCCCCCTCGCTTTTTTTTCCAATTCACAAACCCAACTCCACCTCCCCTCCTTGGTCCTCCTCCTCTCTCTCTCTCTCTCTCTCTCTCTCTTGCCCCCCTTCTTCCTTGGATTTGAGACAAGCAGAATGGAACATGGGCGCTTTTAATCTAACGCATTTGGAATTGGGCTGCTCAAGTGTTTGATACTGCTTCTCACTTCCAAGGACAAGTGAAGAAGAGGGTTGCCTTTGGTCATGGACAAGCCAGGTGTCATGAGGCATGGAGTGCTGAGGCTGCCCCCTGGATTTAGATTCCACCCCACTGATGAAGAGCTTGTTGTCCAGTACCTCACAAGGAAGGTCTTCTCCTGTCCATTGCCAGCTTCCATCATCCCTGAGGTCGATCTCGGCAAATACAATCCTTGGGACTTGCCTGGTCAGTAGCACTGCTTCTTCATTTTTTTTTTATGTTCAAGATTTTAATACATGAAACATTTGTAAAACCAGCTCCAACTTTATCAACATCATGATGACAACCATAATTTGCAAAGCGAAAGTCTTCTCATAATCATTTTAGTTAGTTGTTGAGAGCCATGCAATGATGATGATGATGATGATTGATTGCAGTATTGAGTTGTAGTTGAACATGGTTATTCTTTCCCTTCCTGATGTCTAGGTGGGTGGGAGCAAGAGAGGTATTTTTTCTACCTTAGAGAGGCCAAGTATCCGAATGGAAATCGGTTGAACCGGGCTACCGACTGCGGATACTGGAAGGCGACAGGGAAGGACAAGGAGATCGTAGCTTTGAGGAGCAACCAGGTGGTGGGGATGAAGAAGGTGTTGGTCTTTTATCATGGCAAGCCTCCAAGAGGGTCTCGAACTGATTGGATCATGCACGAGTATCGCCTTGCCGGCCCCGAGACTAGAGCTGGTGCCTTCCCCCAGAGAAAGAACTCAACTCATGTGAGCTTCCAATCCTATCTCTTTCCTCTTGTTTAGTTTAAAAGAGTGCTTGCTTGTACTTGGTAGGAACTATGCCATGAGAATTCCCACTGAAAGAGTCCCCAGTTACTCTGTTGTAGAGAAGAATTTTAGCCCTTCTCATACCCTTAGGCCCCCATGTATATGTGCTAGTTGGTGATAGCTTTAACCATGTAGTTTGAGTAGTTCATTAAGTACTTGTTTTTTATCAGTTTCCTGGCCTGACTAAAGATGCTAATTGTTGACGCATATTGTGAATGTCTCAGGAGTGAGTAGAAGAAAAAAATAAATACAACTGCAATTGGAGATGATTAATTAAATTCTATAATGCTTTTATGCAGAGTTCCATGGTTCCTACAGAAGATTGGGTGCTCTGTCGCATATTTAAGAAGAAAAGAGCTGCCAAGATGGGCGTTGATGACAAAGAATACCGTGAAGAGAGCCAAAGTAGAAATGGTGGCATTGGTTTCATTGATTTCATGGGTCTGAGAGATAGCGATCCACGACCCTCTTCATCAGAGTCAAGCTGTGTCACGGAGTTTTCTGATGTATCTAGCAATGGAGATGAAACTACCTGCAGCAATAGTAGGTCACCTCCATAAGGAAGAGAGGCTTAGGTCTCTTTCGCTTCGTTGTATCGAAACTCAGAGCTTCCTTTTTTTCTTAATCGGAGATCCTCCATGAGCTTTTAACTTCAGAAATTCTAGTCTTTTCATCTCTTGTAAGTGTTCTTTTTCTAACAACTTGATACAAGAGATCTTTGTGGAGCATCAAGAGATTATTGCTAATGTGGAAGAGATGTTTTTCTTAATGAACCTTGATGTTTTGATTAGTTCTATATCTTGTGTAATTTTGACATCTGAGATTGATGGTGTTTTTTGCCAAAGCCTGATTATCCAGTATAAATGAGTGAAGAGGTGAAGGACATAAATGAAGGTAACTGCAGCTGGTGCTCAGTTCAGATGACTAAGAGTACCAGAAGGTAAATGGTTCTTATGAGCAGAAAAGAGGATCCAATGCGGTGAAAAGAGAGGAAGGAAAGCAGAGCAAGAAAGAGGAAGCATATCTCCATGTGGATTGTGAAAGAGATGCTTTTAGCCTTTAGGGTCAGCTGAGACAGAGGAAAGGGGAGCTGTCAAGGGGAATATGGGTCCCTTAGCAAGCACCCATATTCGCCAAGAATATTTGCACTAGATTTTGTTTTGACAAGAGGAGAGCAAATCAAATCAGAATATGACCCCCCCACTTTGATGTGCTTATTGCTGAGATGCAGCTCTGACTTGGTCAAATGGGCCATATTGGTGGATGAACAAACCTTGCAGTTAACTCATTCAAAGACCACTGCATGGCTTCTTAGCCTATCTAAAAGGCAGTGATAAATCAAAAAATTCAAACTCCTAAGTTGCGTTTGTCAATAACATGACTAAATTAAGAGCAAGCTTGCAAGAGTAATTTATGCTGAAATCCATAGAAAACTTTACTGTCCAACTCCATTGCTGATTGAAGCAGCTAGGTGTTGCTTCCGACACAAAAAAGAATGTCTGGAAGAAGAAATAATATTTCTAACACATCAATTAGAATGTCATTGTAATCTGAAAATTGCACCAAACACACCCTCTTCTTAATACCTTAAAGAATTATTGTTCCATAATCACAAATAAAAGTGCCATTCTTAATAATAATAGAACTATTTCAGGTTGCTTGGAGCACTTCAACATCCAAAAGTGGTCCATTTGTTAAACAATTTTCAAGGTTTATGATGTTATGACTGGTTTGACATCTTGCTTAGTCCTGCTAACTCTTAGCTGGACCACTTCTGATGAACTTTGTCTGTCCCAAGGTTATCTATATTGATCCGAAAGTTTGAAATGGTCAGTGACCAGGACATTGGAGAATACTCTGATGTGAGAATATGACAATAAGACAATCATCTAGACAAATTGAATACACTAGTTGAATCCCATTCCATAGGCTTGAGGTAACCATCACTCAAAAATGACTGTAATCAATAAATATTATCTTGGTTTTGCTCATCCTTGGTAGTTTCTATCTAAGACCATATATTACATTATGCAAGTTGTGGTGAAATCTATTTTGGACACTCTCTTAATGCTTCTTGAAGCATAGACTAATTCAAATGTATGTTTGCATTGCGACTTATAATGACCTTTACGTTATTTGTAAAGATATCGATGAGTTATTGGTACGTGATTGTGTCATGACTTTTTAAGGACCGTTATGTAACTTTAAACATCCATGATGAATTTCACTAGTATACAAACTAAAAAAATCATAATATTTTGCTAATCACATACATATGCAAGCTATTACATTATATAGAAACCTATTCATAGCAACACTTTATGACCATCATAAGCCAATAAGATATCTTATAACTGCTTGATACTTTTCGGTATCTAAATGAGTCGCCGTGCTCAAGCTTAATAAAAACAGTTGTTAGGATTGTTAGCAGTTCTTAATAATTTGGAGTTCTGATCATTTCTGTTGAATAACCCATTTATACAAACAAAGGAAAAACAAAGATTTCCTTTAACATCTGATTATCGAAATCACATATCAAACTAGGCCGGTGGGAGATGTTTTCATACTAAATGGGAACCGTTAAGTGGGGTGGAAAGCTTAATATGAAAGGCAAAGTAGGTTAGCAACTTTGAAAGCTAATGCTTGTGATCATTTCAAGGAGAGCTAGTAAAGGGTATCAATTATACAAAGCATTAGCTACCAAATTTGCAAATTTAATAGGGGAAGATACTTGTGGCACCTATGTAATAAAGAGTATTGCACTGCAAAGGGTGGAACCGCTCCATCAAGGGTATCAATGAATATTTGGTAGGTTATAGAATGATGAATGATTCAACTCATCTCCTGATTCAGATTTCTCCATATAAAGTTTGATGAATAATAAGATCAAAAGTGTATTTTGTTTTGTCGCTTTTCAGGAGAAGGATGCACTATGAAAGGCCAATTGATTGGTGATTCTAGTGAGACACCATTCATTGTGGTATGGCAGCAAAACTAAGTCATTACTTAAGATTTTTATACTAATGGACGGTGTTAAAAAAAACTGCATGTCAGATTATTCATTTGTTATTCATGGATAGGAGGCATGTGGCAGATATAGAAATCTACATTACTAATATTATAGTACAAGTTATTAAGCTTAAAATAACATTAAAAGCACTGATGTTGAAGGTGGTGGGGTCAGCATGTCTTGGAAATTATAGCACTTCCCAAAACATAGAATAGATGAGAACAAGGAGGAAAACAGTAGATAAAGTATGGTCAATAGGTTAGCTTAGTAAAACTACCAAAGTTTTTGATGACATATAATATTATTTACACGTTACGTGCCAGCCATGACATACCCCCCAAAGAGAACTGCCGACCAAAGTTTCTTGTGAGTGTGGTTTTGGGATCATCATCCAGCTAGAGCTTGGGCAGTTCGTTCACGACACCGCCTATGTTTCCTTTTCCATCCCCATTTCAATGAAAGCTCCCCTGCACCCCCTCTTTGACCCCTTCCATTGGCCTTTATCTTTATAGGGTGCAGCAGATGATACCGGACAACCCGATAACCCGTCCCATTTATGAGCAAGATAATCTCTAATTAGAGTAGGCACAGAGTTGCCAAAAAAGGCATGTGGTCCTACATAAATGAATAAAATAAATCGACATGCGAGTATATGTTTAATCACACATCAGTCATTTCTCGAAGAGATTTTAGGTACATGTACAGAACAAATAAATCCAAATAATGTCTTCTAATTAGCTTTTCTGGATGAGGTTCTAGATTGTTACAAATGGCATTAGAGCGCACCTAGTCTATGATCTTAAACGGAGAAAATATGTAAAGTCCTGGAAATAAGTGAATACAAATATTGGATAATTATGCATATACTTGAATGGTAATAGCGATTGTAAGTTAATGTTTGGTTACCCGACAAAAGATTGGATCCATTCTGCAATCGGGATGGGATTTGGATCTTGTGTGAATCCAACCCGTTTACACCCGACAAGAGTGTGGCATTGGATTGCTGACTTGCTGGTTGTCGTCATGAAGCACGTGGGACCTGCCGGCATGGTAGACGAGCACTGATTTAAGAGACATTTGACTAACCACCACCTGATGAGCGAATTTGAGAAGAACAAGAAAGCAAGACATCATGCATGCATTTAAAATCTAGTTGAGAGTTGAAAGGATGGCTCTTTGATTATCTAAAGGACGGTGGGGACCGTGGGCAGTTGGAATTGTGCGGTCGCCCAGCATGTGAACACCACATGAGGATGCCCTGCCTTGCAATCCAGCAAAGAAGGAAAGGAGGGGAGGAGAAACTTGTCTAGGACTCAACCTGATCCAATTACTAATAAGAACCGAACACACAAAGCATTTATTTCCAAATGTATTCCCTGTGCTACAATGCAAATCTTTCTCTCCCAAAAAAAAAAAAAAAAAAAATCTGAGGAATAACACCAATATGCACTAGTCTTAATCTCAGATTGATGTGACTACCATGGAAAGATAATTTACAAGATTAATCTCCAGAAATCAGATTGATGTGAGGTTATATAGCTGTATATTCAAATGTGGATGGTGTAAACTAATGAGTTGTTTCGAAGGGAAATTTTTGTTTCATATCCAAGTAAAAGCAGACATTGCTATTTCTTTGATAGGTTGTCATAAACTTGAGGGGGAGAGATACAAGATCAGAAGATTATCATGATATATCACTATCCATGCACTCTGCAATCAGAAGATTATCTGACAATCCATTAGGAACAAAAAATGCCTTCTGACTGCTATGTCAATACAGATAGATGGTATTTAACAATCATCTCCTCGTCCTCGCCAACAAAATTGGACTGCTTCAAAGATGCACATGCATATGTATGTATTCATGCCTCTCTTAATCCATCATCAATGGATTGTCATGCAATGCACCAATTTTGGTGAAAACCAGGTAGGTCAGTGATGGTAGGTAGTTCTTATGTCTCAGCCTCTTGCAGGCACAAAGCCATGTTGTCTACCAACTTCTTCAGAACTACTGGAAATGACAGGCTTCAGATGACCTAATATGAACGTAGATCATCCTACGGCCCAACACACTGTAACATCACATAGTTAGCACAAGAAAAGAATCTAATGGCTTCAGTAAGGATCAAACCAACACAGTTTTGGATTGTGCGCTGAAATTTCCAAAGTAATAACCTTTAGAAGGTAGATCATATTGTCTTGGAATTCCAAATTAATAGCAAAAATGACTAATACAACGCTACCATACTGACATCCTCTAAATGAAGGGAGAATTAACAAAGTTTTTCTTCCAATTGGAAATTCGCCAAAGAAGAATATTTGGTTGCATGAAGCTTGGAAGCACGAAAGCAGACCCTTCGGGGGCCTACCCGATGCTCAATACCCTTTTGGTCTGGTTTACAGGCCACCGGCGTCCTCCCTCAATTTGATGTTTTTGTTGCTGGTGGTTCAGCACAAGCCCTCAAGATTGCCTCATTCTGCAACAAAAGTGGCACATTTTAAAGGATTTTTAAACAATTTTAATTCCAGCAGGCAAAATAATGTGTAGAATTCATTAATTGATCGAGAGACCAGTGTGTTGTAACACTAAAATGGGATCCTGCCATGGATATGCCTATTGATCATACCAGAACAAGGACATGAATAGCCAGCTAAATGACATCGATTCATGCCGAGCACTAAACCAATGAATAAGCAACTAACCAAAGCAAGTCATGCAGCATACAGCACAGCCGAGGCAGGGGGCATATCATTTTAAAGAAAAATATGTACAAGGTGTCATTCTAGCTAAGGCAAATGAGGTGGTGGTTAAAATAAATCATCCTGATGTACGAATTTGTTTCTCTTGGCAACAGAGATAATCATAATTTTGCTTCACTTCTGACAAAACTTCTACGCACTGACCACCGCTTCAGATTCCCCTGCTTCGAATGGAATGTTTATCAAGCCTCCAGTACAAATTAAGAAGGAACAGATCCTTAGAGATTGTCTGGCTGTCAGGATTTACTAAAATTAGTTCACACAAAACCTGGAAACCGTAATCCTTGTTTGGTTGCTTTTCCTACAGCAAGCTTTGTGGAAACTGGCAAAACCTGATAATTCAGTTTTATAGTTCATATACTTATTTTATAAAATATCAGGTTTAGTGTGTATCTTATTTGTAGAAAATCAAAGAAAACTAAACAGCTCCTTAAAGACTTCAAGATATACAAATATACCATTGGAAAGTAAACCATAAGCCTTATTGAGCAGTTAAAACTAAAAACAAAGATCAAATATCAGAAATTATATTTGAATATCTAAAATTGGGTTCTTATTTATGAATAGAAAATTAATGAAGTCTGCATGGATACCCTTTAAATTACGATTAGATTTTACCTAATGGGGTTAGATAAAATGTTGGTTCAATATAGACTTTTCTATTCAACAATAAATATTACAAAAGAGGCGGGCTCATTAATAGATTTATTATATTGAGGATTTATGTGTCAGAACCCACTAGTGCAAGAGCTTCATAGTCTCATTAGAAATCCAGCCATGAGGTTTTCTCACAGTATATTGGCAGAGGCACTAATGAAATAATATATCCCATATTGTTCGTCTTTTGATTCTTTTCACAAAGACTCGATAAATATGAGGAGAGAATAGTCAAACTAGTGAGATTTGCAACTATGGCCCACAGGGCTGAAACTGAGTTGGATAATATCAAACAGAATTTGGGTTCGCATTTGAATATCATCAGATTTGGATACGTGAATGCATATCCAATGTGAATTCAGATTTAGATATGATCAAAGAAATAAAAATACTTAAATCTTGATGAGCGTCCAGATTCAGAGTATTTTCTTGGATTTGGATCCTGCTAGCTGACTAAAATTAACACTAAAAGCCTGGTGACTTACTGAAACCAATCTCGGTCTCTTTCCTTTCTCCTCTCAACCTCTCTGTCCTTGCCCCACTGCCTAACACCTGCCAAGTCTCAATCCATCTCCATTTCACCACAACTGACCATAACCTCGCTTCATTGTAGTTCTTGTTTCTCCACTTTTCTCTCCATCTCACTCCTTTGATCTCCCAGCTACGTATACTGTCATTACTAAAGAGAATGACCACCACCCAGCATCACCCCTCTGTCATCTATCCTCTTTCTTGAACTGGACAAGGAGGAGGCAGTGCACTTGAGATGGAGTGACCAAGGGCGGTGGAAGGAGCAGTAATGGCAGCGGCGGTTTTCTTTGAATTCATTTAACTCTTATTGACATCCACCTTTTAATGGTTTTCTTTCATCTTGCAATCTGAATCTGGTTTCTCCCTTTAATCATTTCTTGGCTTGCTTCTATCATTCCATCCTCATTTTCATTAGTTTTATATTTGATTGAAATGCATAGGTGAATCCTTCTGCAGAGTTTTGGGTGTTTCTTGTTTGATGGGGGATGATTGCTTATATCATAGTTTTATCTTTAGGTACCCATTCCTTCCTAAATATTTTCTGTAATCAGAACTTAGTAGAATAATGAATGATGACTTTTTAATTCGTCAGGTAATCCATTGTAGATAGGGAAGCAACTCGGACAGGATGAATCAAGTTGAGGGCAAACCTTAACCCAGTCGACCCTCTATCCCCCAAGCTTAACCCAACCCAACCCGATCTTGGGTTTCGTATCTCTAAACCAACCCAACCTGAACCCATTTGACGCAGCGGGGATGGGTGCTTGCTGAAATCTAGTTGGACGGCGGCTGATCTCTCTATTTTTTCTCTTTCTTTTCTTTCTCTATCAATGGCGGCTAGGTTTCTCAGGGAAGGAAGGAGGAAGAAGATGATGGAAGAAGATGGCTAAGTGATTCGCTTAGGTTCAATGGTTGGTCGCTAAAATTAGGGGGATTGGGCTGATGGAGTTGGCTTGGACCCAAAAAGGACTTGGGTTTGGACATGAGAGGCTTAAGGGCGTGGAGGAGGCATAGGTGTTCTAATGAAAGAAGGATTCTAAGGTGAGTGTGAGCAAGGTATGGCGTGAAGGGAGGATAAGTACAGAAAGAACGAGAGAATCTCACCCTCACTCAATCCAACGGTTGGAAGAAGAGAAGATGATGGTGTCTCACCAAGCTTCCTTTAGCCTCTTAGCGTCGCACTAAGCAAGAAGAATTCTCTCCTTCACAAGAAAGGACTCTCACGGTTTCAAGAAAAGCAAGTGATCAAATTCTGAAATTTATTCTTCAACCACCTCTATTTATAGAGTAAGAGGTTGGGTTAAACATGGACTCTTATAATCAGAATTTTAGGACTCCAACTAAACATGAACTTTGTTAAATCAAATCAATCATTTGACGAAATCAACTAAACCAACTAAGACTCTCAAATAACTAGGACTCCTTATAGCAAATGGAAAAGAGTCCAAATCAGCTAGGACTCTTTCCCAAACGCCACATGGACCAAATAGACAAACCCCTAATCACTCAAGGACTCTTCGACGCCATGGACTCAACGTGGTTTCATAGCACTGGGACCCAAACTTCAATTGACTCAACACGCCAAACAAAAAGGACTCGATCTCCAAATGACTCAACACGCACAGAGGGATTGGGTTCAATGCTCCTGCATCACCATTTTAATCTAAATTTGGGTTGGTTGCATTAGTCGGATCAGGTTAGATCGTCCCCATGGTTTTACAAGATAATAGGCACAAGACAGGCTGCTAGGATTCAAGACAGTCTATAAATATAAAAAAAAAAAACAAAGAAAAAGTATAATATAAGACTAATTGATGAAAATAACCTGTATGCGTTAAACTTACCCTTATATTAATCTCATCCATGTTCACAGATATACAAACAATCAATTCAAGGCATCAATTTAGTATATTTTCCAATTCATTTTCTCTTTTTTGCTCTTCTGTGTTTTGTATTTGGAGATAAAATTCAAAAAATAAAATAGATATTGGGTTGTCCACTATCGACGCTCAACACACAGCAATTGCACTACTAGCAGTAGGTTCTGCCACCCTTGCTAGTGGCATCAACAGTAACAACAAGATGTAAGTTACAATAATATAAACAAGCAATATAAATTAAACAGGAATATGGATTATTTATTAATTTATTTATTTATATATCAGGTTGGACTGAGTTAAGATGAGCTTGGTTGAGTTCAAGTTGGGTCACACACCAACCATACTTGAGGTTAGGTTTGGATTTTCCAATCCAAGCAGAACCTAAATTTATAAAACTCAACCCAACCCTACCCAATGAGGGGTTTAGGCAAGTAGGTCGAGTTGAGCCCAACCCAAGTTGCACCACAACAGTGGGGCTATCAAATAAACAAATTTCTCGCAAGCTAGCTTGTGCTCAAATCAAAATTTGGCTCAAGATTGTCTCGCTTAGTAAGCAAGTGAGCAGAGTTAGAGCTAGGCTTAGCTCACCCGAGCTTGGCTTGATTCAACTCAAATTATGAATTTATAAATAGCATATATTATTGTAATTATTATTATCAATATAAAAAAATATAGCTTAATTTATAAAGAGTAGAATACATTTCAACTATATGATTCAAGCATTAACTTGAAAAGTTATCTCAAACTATATAAATGAGACTCTTGAAAGACTCGAGCTATCACTAGATCTCATGAGTTTGTTCATAAACAACTCAAGTTCGGGTTTGGAATCAAATGAGTTGGCTTGAGCTCAGCTCCATCGTAAAACAAGCCAAGCTTGACATACACCTAGGTCTTTCCTGTTTGGTTTGTTTACACTCCTAATTCGTGGTCAAGATCTTTTGGGATATCTTTTCAGTTCTTTCAATGAATATTATGTTTTCAATTTTGATTCTCCATCAGTTTCAACATTCTTCTAATTTGTGGGTCCATAGAGTTGATGCTTTTTTGCTACATGGGCATGTGGGATTAGAATAGAAATGAGCAATAGAAACATGCAACCGTTCTATCTTGTAATACGCAAAAATATTGGAGATTAAGAAGTTGAGTAACCTTGATGACTGGGTGGATTTGTGACTGATTATGTATGCTTTTCTAAGACTCTAATAGCAAATGTCTTCAAAAAAAAGAAGTCTTTCATGGCAATGCACATGCAAATAATCTATTTAGACAAGTTTGAAAATTCAAAGTTTGGATCTCCAATGGTGGTTATTGCAATTCAACTCAACATACATAACCATTTCAAAAAAATACGGGTATGACTAATGTTTAGCATGTACTTGTATCCATTTAAAACAAATAAAAATATGAACTTTAGTATATGATTGATGTCCTTATCCCCATCCATATCTGCTAAATAAGGGTGGATATTAAGGTTCGTCGAGCTGATACTGGGACTTGTACCTGTCGACGGGGGTCGGTACAACATCGGTTCGGTACCGTACCAGCATGGTACGCTTGGACATGCCGGTTCCGTACCGGCACGCCCTTTTTTGGGGGGTTTTCAAGTTCAATTAATTGGTAATCAATCTTTTTCAAAATATTCAATAATTTTAAGGCAAATTTGATATTTTTTTGTCTCTATAATTTCGGTTTAACCTAAACGATGCATCTTGTTGTTTTAAAATGATACAAAACATAAAATGATTGGTGAGATATTACATATTACAAGAAGCAACATGAAATATCCTCAAATCTAAGATCTGCCGAACCGGTATCAGGGACTCGTACCAGTCGGCATCCGATACGGTTTGGTACCAGTTCAGTGCCGAACCAAACCGGTAGGGCGTGCTGGTTCACAGACCAGCACACCCTAATTTTTTTTGGAGTTTTCAAAAAATTCAATTGGTAATCACTCTTTTTGAACTTTTTCGATGAATTTAAGTCTAATTTGATTTTTTTATATTTTTTTAATATTTTTTTTGGTATTTTTTGATGTTTCTATGATTCCGATTTAATCTAAATGACGCAACTTATTGCTTTAAAATGATATAAATTATAAAAAAGAAGAGAAGGAGATAGGAGAAAGAAAGCACACCTTATTTAGCCTTGGATCCTTCTTTTGATAGTCTGAATCGATATTGTTTCTAGATTTTTTGAGAAGCGGCGGAGCCGCTTTCAAATAGTTTTGGAAAGGCCTTCTCGAGCCTTCCTAATGCCACCTGATGCCTTTAAAGACATCAAGTGGGGACAGTGGCAATAACACCCAACCTGGTTCGAAACCAGATTGACTCGGTGCGAACCGGTCGGTTCCGAGCAGTAAAGGACTGATTCTAGCCGATCCAATATCGATTACGAATGGTAGAGGCCAGAATCGAATATTATTAACGAACTAATCCAATTTTGCACCAGGTCGGTTCAGTACTGCCTGAACCAAGCGGTTCGGTCCAGTTCGACAGATTTTGCTCAAATCAAATAGTGAGATAAAAAATCTAAAATAATAAATCAATACATATATTTAAAGTACAACATACATATTGATATCTAAAATCTCATCGAATATCTGAATCATTAGCATAGTCAGAAGGCACATCAGCCCACCCCTCTAACCAAGCGGTTGTTGTAGTCTTGTATGTTTCATCCCATAAGGAACGCGCTCCAAATTATAAGCACTTCGGATCTCTCGCTGAAACTCTAGCTCTGAGAGATTCTCTAGCTGATAAAATGGCTGATAAAACGGCTGTGAAGGAACCAATCCGAATAAACCGGCAGCAAAATCTTAATCTGTAAGATGCTCTAGGCTGCGTAGTATAGCGATCGGAAGATGCCTCAGACGCACCATATTTATAAACCGTATCCATATGGGTCAGAGGCTGCCTATGGCCATAGATAATAGAATCCAATATACAACTCAAAACCTAATACGTCTATGAATCATACTTCATGTACGAGGTTATCTGCTGCTGCATTGTATCCTCCTGAAATGACCTCGAGGAGTGTGTCTTCTATATACAATTGAATCCTCGTGAACTCTACCAGATTATGCATCATGATCCCTATCCAATGTAGCATGCATAAACTGGACTTACTGGTAAATTCAAGACCACCCTATAGCTATCGCATAAACAGTGGTCTCATGCCTTCCCACTCTCTCTCTAGTCAGCAGATTAATGACCATCAGAACTCCTGCTCCTGGTCTCTGAATCTGAGTGAATTGGCTCTTCCTCCACACTCTCCATTGGGGCTACAAGTGCTTTTTGTTTTTCTTTTTTGGTGTGCTAGGCAATTGCCTTCTTACCCTTCATGCCCACTCACTGCCTGTTTAACCGTTCGTGCCACTCATTGTCTGCTCACCCTTCGTGTCACTCTCTGCCTGCTTATCCTTTATGCCACTCTCTGTCTAGCTATGTTGGAAAACGTATATCGCCCTCCTGATCGAGTTGGCTAGATAGCGTAGTGGCCTCATATAAGCATCTCTCGATCATATCTCTAAGAGGATGTCTCAAACAAGGAGTCATGTGATGACCGGCTTTAATATGGTTGTGGCTGATCAGCAAGAAGGATACGTAGAATATTGCTCTCTGCTCATTGCCCTACATCAACCCTAGCTTGCTAAATACAAAACTTGCCGATCATGAAGGCAATCCTTGCTCTTCAAGTTTCGGCTCCTGCTGCTGGCCCACAAAGCCATCCGATCATAAGATCATCCTCATCATCAATGAAAGCACTATAGATTGGATCTTTGTACTTTAGCTCCACTTCCTCCTAAATGCACTTTAGCCTCAACCTTCGATTGTAGTGAACATATACAAGGTCGTTGAGGCATTTCTATGTCAAACGGTTCCTTTGCTTGCCGTGGATGAGGGGAAAGATGGACCAATTACGCTCACAGCCACTCAAGAAGGCTGTCTAAAAAAGAATCCGGATAGCCAGCCACTTAAAATTTTTCGCGAACAAACCAAAATGAATCCATCATTCAGCTACAAAAACATTGTAGAAAATTAAATTTAAGATAGTATCATATTAGTAACCATCTAACGCCAGGTAAATGTTCTCCTGATGTGTAATATATCTGGCTTCATTACTTTTTTTACTTACGACAGCTACCAAGACTCTAAAGTTGTTAGTACCCTCTCTAAATATTTTGATCTGTGAAATAAATGTGTTGTAATATGTTAATAATTCAAAATATCAGTTAACTTACATAAGTCACTTAAGTTAACTTACCTCTTCTAGATATAGGGATCGCGACTTTTGGATCATGCTCCATCTTGTAAATCACAATTCTGCCAGAGCGGACAAAAGTTCGTCATCCTTATCGATTCTTGTTACGGTGTACTGAAACCTCGAGATCAGGTAATATGCTGCAGATAGAGTTCGTTATTGCCTTAGTAAAATTGTATAATTACAGGAGTAGTCTAATTTTCAATGTTCTTGTTTATCTGCTAGCTACAAGTTCCTACCCATCTGGTAGTCCCACCGCCACTCAATGATTAATGTACTCCTAGGCATACGTCGGATTTGCCTCCTTAATCTGAATCTTTGTCCTCTCTATCATATGATATAAGAAGCCCATCTAGAGATACCTCTCGTTGTTCACAGTCCAAAGCACTTCATACAATAGTCTATAGCCTTCACTATCGTAGTCGCCCGCTACCAGAATGTCTACTCCTCTATCATATGATACAAGAAGCCCATCTGGAGATACCTCTCACTGTTCACAGTCCAAAGCACTTCATACAATAGTCTAATAGCCTTCACTATCGTAGTCGCCCCGCTGCCAGAATGTCTGCCTTGTTACCAAGTCCTCAACAATTCTTCCTTCAATGTCGGTCCTCGCATATCTACTTTTCTGTTATTCGGAATTGACAACATCTGACGTGGGCTGCTTTCCTCTCAAAAAGGCTACCAAGTATATTGCAGTTAGCAGCAAACCGTGTGACTCTTGGTCTCAAATCTTCCTCTGCATACCTTCTCATCGTGAAAAGACCCATGTATAGTATCAATATATCTAGTAATGGTATGGGTTGTTCCATTGTAATTGCACTCTATAAATCTGCACAATGTCCATCAACATGAAATCGATACAAGGTACAACACATGGGGGCTAGAAAATATGTGGCTGCCGCTCCATCAAGATCTTCTCCGCGGGCCTTATATTGTGCCATTATCAGTGATAAGCTGCACGACATTTTTCCTTTCCTACCAAATCAATCACCTCCAATAATTTGAGGATGTATGTGGCATTGTGCACCTAATCTAAAGTATCACAACTTGTGAAAAGAAAGTTTCGTACCTCATATATCAAGAAGTTGATAATGCTCTACCTGGTAGGACCGATCCAACCAGCGTATGCCTGGTACGGGCCGATACAAACCGGTCCGGCCAGCTAACCGATACGGCGGAGCCGTGGAAACCGGTACAGGCTGGTTTCTTTGCGGAGACAAAAAAGACGAGGAGAAAAAAGAGAGCGCGGGAAGAGAGGGAGGGAGCCCACTTCGGCCGCCATCGGAGAGAGCGGAGGGCATCGGAGGCCGGTGGGGGGCGGCGGGGGACGGGGACCGATTCACTTAAAAATCCCCAAATTAAAAAAACGCGGCCGCGTCCCCTGTTTCTTTCGAAACACGTGGACGCGACCGCCGGACGCGGCCTCCGCAGCGCCCCCGCGGGGCTCCGCCGCCCCCGCCGGCCTCCGCCGTCCCTCCGCGGCTCTCCGATGGCGGCGAAGGTGGGCTCTCTCCCTCTCTTCCCCGCTTTCTCTCTAGTTCTCTTCTTCTTCCCCGATTCCGGCGGGGAGAGCTTTCCAGTTCGTACGCCCGGAGCACGGTACAACGGCCCGTACCGGTCCGGTAGGAACCGGTACGCCTACCGGACCGGTACAGGGACTTTGGATCCAACCATCACATATCATCATTAGTCCATATGTGGGCAACTTTGCTCTTGCATAAGGCAATCCACTTTTCTAGGCTCTTTATTATTGCGAAGAAGCTCACCGTAGATATCCTTCAGTTCTAGAGGATCTACACCGAGACCGGACAATCTACATGAAAAAATGGCAGACCTATAGTACGTATTGTTTGCCACATTCGTTGAAATGTGGCTGAAGTGAAACTAGGATCCAACAGCTCGCCACATATCCTTCTTATCCTTCTTCAAATTATGTCAACCCTCTGCTGCTTCGAATTCCTGCTGAAGAAAGTATTTAGATCTAAGGTTCGCCGGACCGACTGTACCAGCGTACGATGAGCACCGGAACCGGTACGGTTTCGGTTCGGTACCGCTTGGAACCGTACCGAACCGAAGCCGCGCGCGCGGCCACAAGCGCGCGGACTTTAAAAACAAAAAAAACGCGTCGCGGACGCGTCAATGCACAAAGTGGCATTTAATGTTAGCCCGCGTGGGCACGGTGCCCCGCGCGGGGAACCGCGCTCAGGCGTGATTCCCTGCTGGGGAATCGCGCGCGGGCGCGTTCCTGCGCGGTGAATCGGCGCGGGCACGCGTTCTCTGCTCGCGCGTCCGGCGGACGCGTTAAATGCCACACTCTATGGCATTTAGTGCCCCACGGGGTGGAGCCCGCGTGGGCACGGTGCCCCGCGCGGGGAACCGCGCTCGGGCGCAATTCCCTGCTGGGGAATCATGCGCGGGCGCGATTCCTGCGCGGGGAAACGCGCATGGGCGCGCGTTCTCCGCTCGCGTGTCCGCATGCGTTTCCCAAAAAAAAATTCGTCGCGTCCGCGCGGACGCGTTAGATGCATTGCCACTCTGTGGCATTAAGAGGCCACGCGGGCTCCGCCAGCCCCGCGCGCCATGCGCGGGGAAAGACCGGCTTGTACCGGTATGAACCGGCCAGTTCGCACCGGTCCAAGCACGAACCAATCGATTCCGACCAATTTGGGTCAGAACCGTTTTATATGCTGTACGTACCGATGTCCGTCGGCACCGGTTCGGTACAGGCTGAACCGACCGGTTTCGGTCGGTTCAGCATACTTGTGTAGATCTAAATTATGAATGGTTGCTCCTGATGAAATCTCCCTGATTACTTCTTTTTGCAACCAAAAGCCTCCAGCATAGATGCAATAGGCTACTGCCTTTGCTGATGGTCCCTAACTAAGAAGGTCCTCTTGAACTCTGGATCTATCCTGCTGCTCGCAGAACCAAAAACCGACTCATAGTATGAAGGCCAAAATCGAGCTCTATACTTGACCATCTCATTATGCTACAACTAATTATCCAAGCTCACCTGCATGGCAGCTTGGATCTATGTCTCCTCGTCATTTGGAGCAGACGTCTCTTCTGATGCCCTAGAATGATAGGAAGGTGGCTTTGTCGTTCAGCAATCCACCTCTGCTTTCTTCTTGGAAATCCTCTCCTTTATTGCTCTGAAATTAGCAAAGTACTTCTTCATCAGTTGTCGAACCTTATGTGGATATTTCTCGCATATAGATACGTCGGAGTAACCACCAGCTAAGTGCTGCTTCAACCTAATTATCCTGCCTTCTTGAACTCTGTATTGCACCAGTTATACCTCCAATGTCATGATTTAGATCTATTTTTTTTTATGGTTCTATTTCTATAGGTTTATCAAGTACGTCAGTTTGTCAATTATTTAAAAATAACAAAAAAATTTTATAATGAAAAGAATTTTTTTACCTCACAAAATATATCTGATTTATCTAATCTATAATACTATTTTTCTATATTTTTTATTTATTTGTATATTTTTAATAATTTTTAAATTAAAAATATGTTTAAATATCATAAATTTAAAAAAAAAAAATTATTTTCTACTTCAAAAAAACTTCTGAATTATTGTAATATATACTAATATTTCATGGTTTTAGTATTAATTATATATTTTAATAAATTTTAAATTTAAAAATTATTTTTAAATATAATATTTTTAAAATTAATTTCAGCTCAGATTTATGTAGAACCATTAATGGATGCTACATATATTTTTCTAAACTCATGGGCAAGCATCAAAGGCCATTTATTCTCTTTTTTTTAAATTTACTCCTAGGCCACTATGCGCATGATCGATCAAAACTTCAATAAATTGATATCAAATTTTACTAGAGAGTAGCTTGCAAGCTCCTAACACACTTCTGATTTTATATTTTTTAAATTTTATTTTTATATTTTTTTTTTTTTAAATTCAAATATATATTTTTAATTTTTAAATTATATATAATCCAAAAATTAAAAAAAATATGTTATCATGTAGATCATCCTAGATTTATAAATATCATAAAATCAAGCCCAAATCAAAAAATGCATGACCTCCGTTTTTTACAAATTTTGAGCTATTTTTTTAGAGCTTTAAGAAAAATAGAGGAGAGGAAACACACCTCATTTAGGCTTGAATTTTTTTTCAATCGTGTTAAATAGGTATGATTTTGCAAATTAGAGGGAAGGGGGAGCCGTTTAGGCCTTAAGACTTTAAAGGAACAGGTGTTAAAAGAAGGAAAGAGGGAGGGGATCCCGTTCCAAACAAGGTTGACCCAGTGCGAACTGGACGGTTCGCACCGAGTTCGAACGAAACCAGCTAGTTCACGGCTAGTTTCGGCCAGTTTTGATCGGTTCGGAATCCGTTCTGGCCGGTTCAAAGCCAAAAACGAATTTAATGGACAAACCAACACATTACCATAGGTCAGCTCGATATGAGTCAAACAAGGCAGTTTGGTCCAGTTCGGCCGAACCTTAGTGGATATGGATATACTATATCTAAACTGCTTTCAACCTTTGGACCACATTGTAGATCTATTCCTTCACTTACATATTTCATCATACATTGGTTACATAAATTATCAACTATCATATAAAAATTGATAGGCTCTTATTAAATTGGATAACCACCAAAAGTCCTTGTTGATGCTAGAAGATGCAGAGAGATAACACAAGTTTACATCAAGTAAATATGCACACTCTCATGGAATCCACTATAAAAGATACGAGCAAGATCACTACCCTTGAGCTCAATTAGAAGCTTCTTCCTAATATTAATGTAACAGGTTACATAGCACAGGGAGAACAAGTCTCCCCTACGCTTTAGATAAAAACAAGTCTTAATAGCACAAATTTCTAGATGAAGCATAGTAATCACAGAATAATTCTCTAGTAGAAGTTAATGACAATAACAAGCGATAACTTTAAATGCAAACATCAAATAAATAATTAAAGTTTTAAAATTAGGATTATGTAGTGGGCTTCATGGCACAGACTTCATGGCCTGGGCTTCTCTTTTAAACATTAGGTTGGACCTTGCTTGACCATAATGCAGGTTTCACTTGATCCTGAACATCGCCATGTCATGCTCCTCCAGTTGGTGATTTCTCAAGAATTTGGTGATGCATCCCAAACATTCTCCAATACACCACTTAGTTTTTTTTTCTTAGAATTAACCCTAAGCATACTTTTTTGACATGTTAGAATTTCTCATCTTCTATAAAAGCTTTTTCATCAAGAGATACTTATATTGTTTCATATATCTGCTCAACTCCATCATAATTTCCATTCAATTGGTTAAAGAATATTTATCTCTATCTCATCAGATTTTTGATGAGTCAATGGAATGTTAATCTGTATTCGATCATTAGGATATTCAAATTTTGGAAAAATAAGATGATGAATAACAACGAAGTTTGCTTCATTATTGACCAATATTAGAATGGGATGCTTGATAGGTTAAGATATGCTGAAGATAAATAATATATCTCTATTGCTGTCCTCATGTTGAATATGAAGTAGATCTCTTCTTTGGTTCCTTGTCATAGCTGGAGGTTTAGTCAATCTGTGCCTCTTACTCTCATTGGTTTTGATGAGAGGCATGCCTTCTCAATTTGTACATGTAGATGGTCTTAACTTTGCTTCCCTTTGTGTCATGATGGTAAAAGCCTTTTTCCCCAAAACTAACCATGAGCATGATGAAAGAGGACAGCCTTCTTGTTCTACTTTAGTTACCAAAGCGGGTGAAGTGCAGAGCATAGGTAAAAAGAAGCTTCATGTACCTAAGCGCTGGTTCTATCTGGGCAAAGCAAAGTCAGTAACCCGTGGGAAGAGAGTCAGAGGAGAAGTGGGGTGAGGAGTGGTTGACTCGTCGAGCGCATGACCTAAAGCTGTTTGTATCCTGTCCTGCCAAATCACGTAAGTGACCATTTTCGTAAGATTTTGAAAGGATGTACCACACTAATTGAATCCTACTATGACTTTCATACTTCAACGCATAACAAGACTCATCACATCTCAAAGCCTTGTCTGCAAGACACTTTTGCAGATGGTGCATTTATCTTGTCAAGTTATCTATATCAACATCCTGCAAGTCATGTTCACAAACCACTCTTCCATGCTTGGTCTAGGTTTATGATGGTTGGACATCATGAACTCAAAGCTCTTTATACCAATTGATGCCAAAAAAATGGGAGATAAGGAGGTAACACAAGTCTTCACTAAACACACACCCTTGAAGAATCCACTATAAAGGGAGGAGCAAAACAAAATAGGCCTCCTCCAAAAAAAAACTTTTGCATGGTGCAAAAATATAGCATTAAAGGGAAAAAGTCTCAACTTTATTCTTCAAATAGGAACAAGTTCCAAATATTTAGCCCAATTTCTAATGGAGACAAACAATAGACTCAACTTTTAAACTACTAGAAACTAATAATAGCTAGCATGACTTAAATCAATAACAAAAAATTTGAAGGTCAAAATGAGCAGTGTTGGAATGGATTTCATGACAGAGACATCTTGGGCTTCTCCTTTAGGCTTTATTTTGAACTTTGCTTAACTGCACTTTCAGTTGGCCCTTCATAGTTTGTTTTAAATTGATCCGTGGAGAATTGTGACGTCACCTCTAATACTGAATTGGTAGAATTTAATTAAATCATTGGAGATTTATCATTTACTTTGTTCTCTACTTTAAATTCATAACCCAAACTCACGCATAGATGACACCTTCCTCGCCTCAATGAACAGTGGCTATTGAGCTATACATCATGGCTTTGTTGTGATAACTAGCTGGATTCAGAACAAAGAGAAGAGAAAAACTAACACAGACAGTACTAGGGAAATGGCATAACATGTTGACACACAAAAGAACGATGCCTTCCATTACTTTCATTCAATTTAAAAATGAAAATATATAGGGTCAAAAGTGTTCTTTACAATCAAATGAAAATTCTGCTTCTCAGCCAGAGCTGGTCATGGTGTCACTGTAGTTGCTAGGGTGTCCTAATAGTAAGATGCCCAATCTACACAATGCTGCATTTCTCACCAATTAAGAGATAGAAACTCAATTTTTCTTCCAACTTGATCATATTCGAGCCCATTTATCCACCATCACCATTATGAGGTGGACTACTACTCACAACTACCCTAACTATGAGACTGCAACTTCTTTGCAATCATAGAAGGCAGAAAAGAGGAAAAAGACTTCATAATTACTAATCAACCTCAGCCCTTTCCAGTGTGCTTAATGCTTCTTCCTCAACCATTCTTTCTACATTGAGATTTCCCACCACTTCCATCAAAAGAATGTGCTTGATGCTATCACCATAATGGTTCATGTTCAACAATCTTGCATTGCATTTTGCGTTCATCTCAAAGGATGTTAGTGCACTTCCAGTCTTGTTAAAACTTTAAAGGCCCTTTTCTAATATGATCCTATTTATAGAAAGGAGGATTTTCTCCCTCGTTTCTCCACATCCTTAAAACAGTCAGGGTCTACATTCGTGATTAATTTAGTTTTATATATTTATGCATAGCTTCCACTTTCCAAGAGATGCAGCTATTTGTTTAAATACACTTCTACTCACTTCCAACTATCCTATTGACTTGAACAGATCCACATATGCACATAAATTCACATTACTACTAGAAAGACCAGTTTCAAATCTCCATTCAGCTTCTTCAATATCCCCAACCCAGGCATTCCCTAAAAAACAATATCACTCATCTTTCCCATTACCAGAAAGACATTTCAGAACTCTACCAGATCAGATCATATGCAAGCAGATTGTGCCTTGCTAATACAAAGATATGATTTTCCTCATAAGTTGTTTCAAGCATCCACTCTGTAATAAAAGTGCGAAAGGTTCGATTTTGATGGGTTCCCACTATGTATCCATAAGAAATCAAAAAAATGAAGGCATTAATCATCGCAATTGAAGCCTATTGCTCGATGAATCGAAATATAAAGCATCAAATTTTAAATTTTGGTACGATGAATAATTGCATTCTTACCAAAAAAAAAAAAAAAAACCGGAACTGTACTTCCTCAGGCGGGTCATTGCCCTAACTTTAACTCCAATTAAAAGCCCTGAGCTTAGATGATTGGGGATAAATAGATCGGGGAAGAAGAATATTTGAGGGGCGGATAAAACCTGCCAGATGCGGCGGAGGCGCTTCTTGGCGTTGGCCTTGCGGGTGGTGGTGAGCTTGATCCTCTTCCATAGAAGACCTGGGGAGTAGTTCCGCTTCACGATCTCCAGCGTCCGCGTCCCCCAAAACGCCCCCACGAATCCACTCATCTCCCTCTCTCTCTGTCTCTGTGATGACGATGACGGAGAAATTGGTGTTTCAAATGTAGGGTTTATCTTCAGCTGATGGCCGGGCCGGGCTAAACAGCAGAAGTTAGGCCCGGTTGCTATTCCCAGGCTGGGCCGGCCCGACCATCAGATTTAAATTTTTGTTAGATATGACCAATTTTTATAGAGCTAGTTTCAGACTTGCTCACATGACTTAAGTCTCAGATACATTCAAAAAAAGTCAAAGAACAACAAGATCCTATTTGGAAGAGCTATTGGTAGTAGAGCTTTTGGAAGTAGAGCTTTCTAAAGTAGAGTTATTATAAAAAGTTGTTTGCTATTTGGTAACTACATTTCTAAAATACTATAGTATTTTAACATATTTTTGGTAAACAAACTAAGAAAGTATTTTTGGTATGACAAAATGACCATAACGAACATTGCATAGTATTATACAACAAATTATAATAAATATAATATATATTAATATATAAATATATTATATAGTATAATATTGTTATAATGTAATATAATATTATTATAATATAGTAATATAATATTGTATACTATAACATAATAATTTAATATAATATTAATTTATTTAGCATAACATATCCATGTATTATGATATAATGTAATAATATTATATTTATAGTATAATACAGTAATAAAAATATAAAATATTATAATATTAGCATAAATTAATTTTTCATAATATAACATAATATTAAATTATTTAACATAACATCTCTTGGAAATTTCACTATAATTCCTTAGATTACAGCCGGTTGTTTTACAAGCTCACAACCTAATTTGTTGTTTTCACGAGATCACAACGAACTTGGTCGGTTTTTACGGGCTAGAACCAATTCGACTGTTTTGACGGGCTCACAATCCAACCCAGTTAGTTTTTTCCGGATTACCAACTACAACCTACAACATTGGTTTTCACTAGCTCACCAACAACCCTTAACCTCTTGAATCAAGTTACAAGATGTAGAATAAGAGTTTAAAACAAATACAAACTTCTCAAACAAGCAGATATAACAATATAAACAAATAGAGTAAAGAGAAGAAGCCTTCAAACAAGTTTTGCAGATGAAAGAACTTGGCTTCTTCTTTACTTGACCCTCTTCTGATTTCGCACGACGTAGAGGATTACTGAGGCAGCACACAGTTGGAGAGGAAGTTTTGCGATTCACTCAGATGCTCTCCCATTTCTTTACTTCTCCCCTTGCTCTCCTCTTGATTTTATAGCTTTGGATGGCGTGGGAACAAAGATCTATCCGTTAGAGACAAAAATAGAGCCGTTGGACTCAAAAAAAATTAGCCGTTATGCATCCCAGTCGTAGTGGAGTCGGCTCTTGCATGCTTGGAGTCGACTCGTGAATAGCAGGAGTCGGCTCGAGCACTATTCATTGAAAATCAGCTCTTTGTCTTTTTCTGCGGGCGTCGGCTCGTGAATAGTAAGAGTCGACTCGAGCACTATTCATTAAAAATCAGTTCTCTGTCTTTTCCTGCAGGAGTCGGCTCGTGAATAGTAGGAGTTGACTCGAGCACTGTTCCTTGAAACTCCAGAGTGCCAGAGTCGACTCTGAACATCTAGGAGTCGACTCGAGGACTATTCTTTTGAATTTTTCTTAGAATTTGCTCCTCCAACTTGAATCCTTTGAACTTGAACCTTGGGCCAATAAAGTGTGGCTTTCTTTAAACTTTTCTTAAGAGCTTTTGAGAGCTTCTTGTATTTTTCCAACTTACTATGTTCCTTGCAAAACAAATTATCTTTCTTCTTGCAACACAAACATTAGTAATTATACTTCAAAGTTTTGTGATCATCAAAATCAATCTTTGGGTCAGCAGTTTATCCCGTGGATAACTTACATAGATATCCAAACATGCCTATGCTAGATATCCTATACATTTAAGGGATAACGTAGTTTTTGAAAACTGGCAAATGTGATGCGGGAGCATCACCCTTATTTCGTTGAGCATGGCACATTGGGTCTAGGTGTGTGAGGAAAAAATCAAGTCCAAGTTGTGGTGTGATTGAGTCCTTGTAATAAGTGATTTAATTCACAATGGGTTAGTGTCTTCGACACCTAATTAGATTGAGTCCAAGGCATCGAGTGGGTCATTAATTAATTAGGAGCGGCTACATGTCAAATAGGATAGAGTCCTTAGGAGTTGGATTTGATCTTATGCGGCAAGATGGAGTCCCACTTGGAGAAGACTCTTGCTTGCAGCTGAAATTTCCTTCCTATTCTCCAATCCGCACGCCAAGAAGGGCTTCCACGTGTGGCTAAGCCTCAATTGGCAGTTGTCTAGGTGATCAATTAGGAGATTTGAATTTTAAAAAGAGTCCTTATGTGGTTAGGAGTCCAAAGAAATTTTGGTTGTAATCCTTAGTCTTTGCCAACCACCCTCTCTATATAAGGGAAGGTATGAAAAATGAAATCAGAATTTTTAATGGTTTGAAAATCCTTTTGCATACATGAAGAGAGACTCTTCTATTGTTTGGTGCGACGTCATAGGCTGGGGGAAAGATGGGACCGCCTCTTCCCTTCACGCCTTCAAGAGAGTTGGTCTTTGGGTGAGACTCCCATAACTAACTCATCCTTATTCCTTCTTTGATCCACGCCTCCCCTTGTCACGCCATCTTAGCTTGCCACATCAGCAACCAAGTCATCCCATCCATGCCCCAACTCCCTCACGTTCCCCTGGAGTCCACTTCAATTAAAAATCCAACAAATTTCATTTCAGCCTACATACATTGAAGTCCAACCATTTCAGCCACCCACTAGGATTGGTGCCCAATTTTTGTCAATTGTCAATCTCCTTCCAAGTCCAATCTAATTCAACCAGCAATCCATCTTCTTCCTCCTCCTTCCACCCACCAAATGACCCTAGCCGCATTGGCAAGGAGAAAAAAGAAAAAAAAATTTCTGCAACCCACCCCGACTGCGTCAATTGGGTATCAGAGCGAAGATCATCATGAGCACTCGCCAGCAGATGCCCCTACAATCTGGAGAGGCAACTTGCTGAAGCCAGCCCATGAACTCACCCAGCAAGTGGCTACTTTGAATTAGAAGGTGGACATGTTAGATGTATACCCTAGAAGCCAACTCTGGCGGACACATTATTAATTCTGGGACATAAATTTGTACTTGACTTTATTATTATTGAATAATAAATGGGCATTCTTTTCATTCCATATTGTTTATGTGTCTATGAATCGTCCAAGGAATTAATAAGATGATGATACATATTCTCAAGAGTTGAGAATTTGAGCCATGTATCATTGGTGATTAATTTCTAAATGCTCCTGATCAATGGATCATCACGAGGACGGTGATCGATCGATCAGTGCACATATTGCTTTTCTTATGGATGGACGAGACTCAAGTCCACAGTGTAGGGACACTGAAGTGAGAGTGCAGGTGCTTGTTAGAGAACAAGGGTACTGAGCGTGACCAAGACAAGAAGTCACTTGGATTGTCTATCTACTCGTCAGTGACTTACTTAATGTTGCAGTAGTGTGGACTGGTCCTTTGACCTGCGGTGCTTCGGCTATTCACAGCGAGGTTATTGTAGTTTGACTGCACATATATATGGTCTCTAGTCATATGGATCTTTGTAGTATAGATTGGCTGCAATAGATTCACTGTAGGAGTAGGGTAATGCACCTACATAGGAATCTATCGACCTTGAATAGATGAGGAGAGATCTATGTGATTTATAAGACTGAGTTCTAAGACCTTGGCCAGGGCATGAGGATGATAGTGTTATTTTGATGATTAACAAGCAATTCTCTAGAGTATGCTATAAGTTAAAATTGATACTTCATTTATAAGTTCATTGCTCTCAGTACATTTGCTTAATTGGAAATATATATATGGTCTTGTTCATTTGGATGAAACTAACCTTGAGAATGCAGCAAAGTGTGGATTGAGTCGACCCATAGGTTGATTGGGTCGACTCCGGCACATCGAGGAATCATCTGGCACACTCCTGCAAAAACAGCACAAAATGAACAGTGAGTTGGGTCGACCCAAGGTAAGCAAGAGTCAACCCCAACCTCCAAAGAACCTCAAAATGCCAAGTGAAGAAAGGCTGAAATTCAAGGCTCTGAATTTTCTGAAGCTGACCTTGGGTCGACCCAAAGAAAGGTTGAGTCGACCCAAGGCAACAGAAGGCTGAATTTTCAAGTTTCTGTGTTTTCTGAGAGAGTCGACCCAAGAAATGGTTGAGTCGACCCAAGTAAAGGTTGGGTCGACCCAAGGACAGGTTGAAGCCGACCCAAACACGGGCTGAACATAACGGCTAGTTGTGCAGAAATGCTTTTTGGACTCCCAACGGCTATAAACGGCTAGTTTCTTCAATCCAACGGTCAGAAGGACTATTTGGAGGTTGGAGAAGTATTTAAGAGGGAGTATTCATCAGAGGAAGTAAGCTTTGGGGAAAATACATCAAGTGCATTCAAGAGAGAACCCTAGCAAGACAAGCTTCATCAGAGCTTCATTCAAAGAATCAAGAAAGGGTTGAGCAGATTCAAAGAGGCATCAAGAGCTCCATCCTCCCTTGAAGAGTGAAGCATCCTTGACAAAGAAGAGAGAAGCTACTTCAAAGCGATAAATATTTTCTAACTCTTCTTTGTAGTTCATATTGTTTCATTTGCTCATTTAGGGAGTTTGAATCTTTCTTCTTGTTTATCAAACTACTTGTAAATAGGTTGTTGGTGAACCCGTAAAACCAACATAGGTTGTTGGTGAACCCGTAAAACCAACATAGGTTCGTTGGTGAGCCCGTAAAACCAACATAGGTTTTTGGTGAACCCGGAAAACCAAAGTGTATAGGTTCGTTGGTGAGCCCGCAAAACCAACAAAGGTTTTTGGTGAACCCGGAAACCAAAGTGTATAGGTTCGTTGGTGAGCCCGCAAAACCAACAAAGGTTTTTGGTGAACCCGGAAAACCAAAGTGTAAAGGTTCGTTGGTGAGCCCGTAAAACCAACAAAGGTTTTTGGATTGTGAGCCCGGAAAACAATCCAACTGTAATCCGCGGGATTATAGTGAATTCCCAAGGGGACGCTTGGGGAGTGGACGTAGGTGCTAAGGAGAGCACCGACCACTATATATTGTTGTGTTTGTGTTGTGCTTGTGCTTACGTTTATTCTTGCATCATCTTCTATCTTTGCACTAGTTTAAATCATTCAAATAGTTTAAGGAAGCATCCACCGCACTTAATTAAGAAAACGTTTAAAGCACCAAAATTTAGAAGAAACCAATTCACCCCCCCCCTCTTGGCTTGTCACCTTGGGCAACAAGTGGTATCAGAGCAAGGTGCTCTAATAGTGCTCATTGATCTAACAATCAAGAGTTAAAGATCATGACAACCCAAGTGGGATGTGCAATGAGTGAGGGGGCAATTCACAGATAGACCTCCACTATTAGATGGTATAAACCTACACACATTGGAAAGCACGCATGCGCACTTTCATTCAAGCACATGACTGCGATCTATGGAGTATCATAGTCAATGGGCTACACACAAATGATAATCATGATAAGAAAATGGCTCAGCAAAATGCAAAAGCCATGAATATTCTATTTATGCATTGGATGATAGTGAACTTGATGACATATCTTTTTGCATGACTGCTAAAGAAATATGGAGTATACTTGAAGCTAAATATGAATGCACTAATGTTTCTAGTGACATTGAAACTATCTCAGAGAAGAAGAGCAGCAAACTGAAAATGAAGATCTTTGCTGTGTGGCACATGGAGATGAGGTGTGTACTCGAATACAAAGTGATCTCTCATTCAAAAATCAAGTACATACTGAAACTCAATCTGATTTTACATTTGATGAACTTCATGATGCTTTTCATGATCTATACTTTGAATATAAGAAGCTTAGGTTAAAGAATAAAAAGCTAAATCAGAAAAATCTATCTCTTGCTGAAAGCTATGATATAACTCAGAAAAATAATAATTACTTTCAGAAGACAATGAAAGGCTAACTAAAGAAGTTAACAAATTTAAGTCTTATAGTTGAAAAATCTACTATCAGCTCTGAAAAAACTGAACTTAATGATAAATAATCAAAGAGCTGAATTTGAAAAAGCTGGATTAGGATATCAATCTTGGTACACACAGAAATCCCTTAATGATATATGTGTTAAATCCTCCACTATCTATCCTAAAACGGATTCTAATTATCTGGTGAAACTAATAAACAGAAACAGAAAACTGAAAATTCATTATCTGTTTTTGCTAAATCTATGTTGTTTAAAATTTAGCAAAAGTATGCAGAAGTATATTACTTGCAATCCTAAAACCTGCAAACTAATAGACAAAATGGTAATTAAGAGAATATGGGTTCCAAAAGGAACAATTATAGCTAACCTGCAAGGACCAAAAGAGCTTGGGTTTCTAAGTTGAAAACATAATCATTTTTAGCAAATGTGTCTAGCTACCCAAGATTCCAATGAAAGATGTTAATTTAGACATTGGGTGCTCTAGACATATATTAAAGAATGAAACTTAAAATATACTTGAGAAAAGTAATTAAAATAAAAAGAATAATGAAATTAGTAATCCTTGCATCTCATCATTCTCTTTGCCTCAGTATCAAATTAAAACATGAATTGCAGGTATTAATCAATTTTGTGATATAGGTAATATTTTTAAAATATAATCAAATCACTTCATTTTATAGTATGCCTTATTTACTGCTGGATAAGTTGCTAAATGATTAATCAATTTATTAAGAATAACTCTATGAATTCTCTATATGCTTGATTGAGAGTTTTTATCAATGGTATTATCTGTTTGATCATAGACATGAGAATGTATACTTGGTATGCTTTTAAATATATGCACTATGAATATCAAGATTAAAGAAACCACTTTTGGCATATAAATCAACTCATACTAGTATGGACTTAATCTCAAAAGACCTTGTCATTGGTTCACTTAGATTAATTTTTGCAAGGTCAAAGTTTGCTATGTATGTCATCTAGAAAAATAAACTAGAATCATTTCTAAATTTGAAAACATTATTTCCACCTTTTACCCGTTGGAAATTCTCCATAAGAACTTATTTGGATCCTCTAGGTTTGTGAACCTAGGAGATAAGCTCTCTAATTTCGTAATTATGGATGATTTCTCAAAGCTAATGTTAGTTTTATTCTTGGCACTTAAATTGAAATATTTTTTTTGCTTTGGCACAAACTTACAAAAGGTTTCAAATGAAAAAGGTTTGCAAACTGTGAAAATTCATGGCACAGCTTTGAAAACCAATTTGTTGATCAAATGGTATTGAATACAATTGTGCTTGCACCAAGAACACTATTGGCATATAGGGGTTATTAAAAATATAAAAAAAAAAATATATAGAACCTTTGTTGTGTAAGGACAATGCTTTGTTAATAACAGTTGATTAATACTATCATCACAGCTTGTCATATTATAAGGTTTCTATTAAATCTATTTTTAAAGAAAACCCCATGTGAACTCATAAAAAAAAAAAGAAAATCAAATGTTGCATACCTTCATATTGTTCAGTTATACATATTATGTTCTCAAGGAATGAAATATATGCCAAATCTGATAAAACAAGTGTTTCTTTGGATATTACTCTTTAAGCAATGCATATAGAATATTCAATGACAAGATACTAGTTGTAGAAATATCAATTTATATTATTCCTATTAAAACTAGATCTTTTATTGAGATATAGTTTATCATTTTGATTCTATGTAACAATCTGAATTTTGATAGAAACAATTTGTTTAAGATAATTTGATTAAAACTCAGCTAGCATGTCTCATTGATAATTATCTTAAGCAAATAGAATCTAAGCTAAATTAATTCTAAAAATAAAAAAAAATGATTTGACCTTGATGAATCCTTCTATTGCCTCACATACTTGTCCTTGAACCATTTTACCTAATGAAGTTATCTCTTTAGTTCAAGTGACTTGTGCTTGCTTATATTTAGACAATCTCTCGAGTAAAGTGACTTAATATTCATTATTGTCATATCTTATGTTGAGTCATCTAGCTAAGAAATATATTGTATGAATGTTTTGTATCTTGAAGAAACTAATGACTTTCCTTCAAGAAAGAAAAAGATTTTATTAATGATACAGGATTTATGAGCAAGAAATTTCAACTTGAAGGACACCTCGATGAAAGATACAATAAACATTCCCTTGCAAACAAAAAAAGAGAGATTTTCTTCAGCTAAGGGTGTAAAAAATCTAAAAGGTATTTGGCTTGAAGAATGCTAAATGCACTGGTAATCTAAACTCTTCTCTTGTAAGTTAGTTGAGCAAATCAATAGTTTGAAATTATATGGTAGCATGATTAAACCTTTAATTGCTGATCATCTTGATATCATGCTTCATTCTCATGCTAGTGATAATTATTTCATGGTGTGATTAAATTGAAGCTTACTCTTTCCTTTATAATGCATAACCATGAAATACACAAGTTTATGCCTCAAATCTCTAATTCAAAATAACTTGTGATAAGCTATGAATCATTGGGCATAATGAAAATGCTGTTTGCATGATATATATTTATATGCAGCATATTAGATTAATTCTTTATTCTGCTCTTTCATGTAAATTACTTGAGAATAACAAAAAGAGGAAGAGATAAAGAAAAGAAAATGAACAATTATTCAAGGAAAGTAAAATCTAAGTAAAGGCAAATGCTCCAATCTTTAGGAAAAGCAAAACAAGCATAATATATTTGGCACATTTGTAAGACTAATATGAACATTCCTTTGGAAGAGATAAAATCCGTAATTAATTACAAGAAAAGTTTGAAGTGAACATTTTAACCCTTCTATATTGCTCATCATAGGGATGGTGTCAATGGGGAGGCTAGTGGTAGTACCCGGCACTATTTGACCCAACTATTCGGTGTAGGGCATATTAGGGACGGCACAAGAGGGAGGCTAGTGGTAGTACCTCGTGCCCCTTCCAACTCCACCGGATAGGGAGCAAATAGAATATAGAGCATAGAAAAGTAAAACCGAAAAATAAATGAAGATAATCAAAAATGCTCATTGAATGGTTAAAGAAAGAAATTAAAAATTTGGGGAATGAATGATAAATAAATGAAATATATAAGAAGGTTGTAAAAATCAAATAAAGTTTCAATCACTTGAAAACACACCTTAAGGATAAAATCAGTGCTAAATTGTATTTAAATAAGAAATTTTATTTGAAAAGAATTGATTTTGATCCATGACATGCTTGTTATGTTTTGCATATTTTGAATTATGTGTTTTCAATATTCAAATAGCAAAGATCTTTCCTAGATATAACTTGTAATGCTTTATGCCTATAAATTTTGATTGAAACATGTTATTACCAACAACAACATCATTTTGTTTTAATGAATATATTTTGAAAAATAAAAAAATTTAATTTGAATTTGCAAATTAGGCAAAATGGATTGATTCTGACATATCTTTTATCTTGCCTAACATTAGTACATAATATCCTCCAATTTGTACCAAAATTCAATATGAATTACAAAGATTCTGGATGTGCTCTAATGTTCTTGAAATATGTGTCTTCAATCTTAATAATTTAAGATGAGCTACAATGTAGAAGATGCATATCTCAAATTATAATCCTGAAAGGCTCCTTGAAAATTTTTATGAAATTCAGAATCTGATGTTGTATAAAAGCTTAAACTTAATTTAAAAATGCCTCTATCATTGTATTTTTGTAACCTTCATTATATGCTTCAATGATTGCATCATTTTGGGGAATAACTCAATATGAATTTCTAGATAAAATTACAGCTTAAGAAAAATAGAATAATTCTGATGCCTTGATTGCTTGCCCTGATACGCATCTGAAACATATCATTTCTTATCTTCAAAGTGTACTAATATTGGTCTGAATGATGTGTCTTTTGATGATCTTGATTGCAAACAAATATTTTTTAATATATGATTTTATTTTGATATTGAAAAGATTTATTGTGCTTCATATATACATTGCTGAAAAACCTTGATTAAGAAATTGAGTTCTATAAATACATATACTTCAATGGTCATCTATATATTTTTTTCTCTCCTACATTGTTAAAGACTTTCATCAAATATATATGTATATATATTATTAAAAGAGTGAATGATCTCAAGTCTAGAAATATTTCAGCTCACTCAAATGATTCTTAAAAGAAAGAAAATGTAAATGCTTTTGAAAGAATTTGAGCTTCAAATGAATCATTTTCTGATTAATATTTCAGTACATTTTTTCAAAGATTAAGAGGAAGCATAACTTGTTCTTAAAAGATTAAAAAGAGTGATTGCTATAAATTTTGAATAACTCTAGATCACTCTACATTCTTGATATCATAAAGGTTCAGTTTTATTCACGTTTATCATTAAAATCTGAAATTCAAACTAAAGATAAGAGAAAGAATACTAAATGTAAAGTGGTATTAAACTTTGTGCTTCATTGAATATCTTTTGAAAGTTGGATTTTTATCTGTACTTAATTGGTAAATCACTTGTTTTGAAAACTAAGTGAAAAGGATTCCATTTGTCTTAGTATTGGAAATTTACTTTGGAATCTACTAATGAGCTCTTATTGGCTTGCACTTTAGTGTTTCAATCATGAGCCAATTTATTTTAATTGATTTTGATGCTATGATCTTTAAAGGAGTAAAAGAAAGTCTTTAAGAGAGGTTTAAAAGAACTTTCAATGCCCTGAATTTTATATATCCTACATTGCATAAATTCATGTCTTGGTATCTATGCTCCAATACTTTTATATCATGAAAGAACTTTGAAGTCATTAAGAATTAAGGATTCAACATAATCTTATATTTTTTGAGTATATAAGTTTTGATCTTTATCTGCTCTTATACTATACTCTAAAAATTAATTAGATTGCTCTCATGTTGCTATATACTTAATATATTAAAAAAAAAAAGGAGGATATTGGATTTTCATTCGTGCTTTCTTTGAATATTATTCTTGATACTCCTTGAAATAACTTGAAAAAGATTCCATCTACACTTGATTTCAAAACTATCTTTGGAATCTACATTTAGAGATCACTTCTGGCTTACATTCTAAATATCTCATTCCTAAAGCCAAACACATAAAAATAAGATATCATTTTATTAGGGATCATGTGCAAAATGGAAACATATGAGCATATATGTACTGAAAAACAATTAGCTCACATATTCACAAAACCCTTGAGTGAAGATAGAGTCTGCACGCTAAGGAGGAAATTAGGCATATGTGATCCTTTTTATTGAAGAGATATAAAAGGGAGCAAGCAATCTCATGATACATTCCTCCCATTTCTAAAAACCCATGAAACATGAGTCAAACTTGTTATCTATAGATTCCTTACTCATGTATCATTGTCCCATAAAGAGTTTATAAGGATTGGAAGCAAGGAAAACATTTTAGAAGCAAAACGGAAGAGAAAAGAAAAATTCTGCACTTGGGTCAACCCAACCCAGAATAGGGTCGACCCAACGTTGAGTCGACCCAAGAAATTTCTTGAGTCGACCCAACGTCGGGACCCCACTGTTAAAAGGGGGACCCGTGAGCTATCTAGGGCACTGTTTACCCTTTGTCCTCTTCCGAAAACCCTATTTCCCACTCTCAATTAGAGTCTCCCTAGGCTGATCTTAGCATCTATATTTAGAGCCTAGGCTAGAAATCTAGTTCTCGTATGTATCTTGCCTTTTCTCATATATATCTTGCTTTTTTCCTTATGAATCTTGTCTTTCCCTTATATCTTTAAATCTTGATTGTGGAACATTGTACTTTTCATCATTTTGAGCATTAATATATGAAAATGTTCCTATTTTGATCAATGAAGTCTGAAGTTTGTTCTTTATTGCATCTTTTCCCATATATATGTTTTTGATGATAACAAAAAGGGGGAGAAGAGAAGGAAAGAGTATATAAAGGAGAAGAGAAGGAAAGAGTATATAAAAGAGAAGAGAAGGAAAGAGTATATAAAGGGAGAAGAGGAAAGAGTATATAAAGGAGAAGAGAAGGAAAGAGTATATAAAAGAGAAGAGAAGGAAAGAGTATATAAAGGGAGAAGAAAAGAGTATATAAAGAGGGAGACGAAAAGATAGAGTATTCACTCTAAGAAAAGAAAGAGTATTACTTTTGTGAGAAAGAGTGAGTAAAGAAGTTATGAAAAGAAAAGAGAAATAAATGGACAAACAAATTGAAAATCATATAAGAAAGCTTACATATCTAAGGGGAGCAATTTGTAACAATGAAAATCATCAAATCAAAAATTTCTATCATAATTCAGAATTTGGCACATATAAATTCAGAATTTGGCACGCTCCTTTCTCACCTCGATACATAAGCTGAAACTCTTATTTTATCTCAAATTTTTGAAGTTTCATTGCTAATGAATTATAAATGAAAGGGGGAGCCATTCAAAAAAATCAAATTGGCAAATTTTGAATGATATAGGGGGAGATTTCACTTATATATATGAAAAGCTGAAATTCTGAAATTCAATCCCTTTTATAAACTGATTTTAAAGACAAGTATCAATAGGCTTATACTCTTTATTTTGTAATCATCAAAAAGGGGGAGATTGAGGATGATAGTGTTATTTTGATGATTAACAAGCAATTCTCTAGAGTATGCTATAAGTTAAAATTGATACTTCATTTATAAGTTCATTGCTCTCAGTACATTTGCTTAATTGGAAATATATATATGGTTTTGTTCATTTGGATGAAACTAACCTTGAGAATGCAGCAAAGTGTGGATTGAGTCGACCCATAGGTTGATTGGGTCGACCCCGGCACATCGAGAAATCATCTGGCACACTCCTGCAAAAACAGCACAAATGAACAGTGAGTTGGGTCGACCCAAGGTAAGCAAGAGTCGACCCAACCTCCAAAGAACCTCAAAATGCCAAGTGAAGAAAGGCTGAAATTCAAGGCTCTGAATTTTCTGAAGCTGACCTTGGGTCGACCCAAAGAAAGGTTGAGTCGACCCAAGGCAACAGAAGGCTGAATTTCAAGTTTCTGTGTTTTCTGAGAGGGTCGACCCAAGAAATGGTTGAGTCGACCCAAGTAAAGGTTGGGTCGACCCAAGGACAGGTTGAGCCGACCCAAACACGGGCTGAACATAACGGCTAGTTGTGCAGAAATGCTTTTTGGACTCCCAACGGCTATAAACGGCTAGTTTCTTCAATCCAACGGTCAGAAAGGACTATTTGGAGGTTGGAGAAGTATTTAAGAGGGAGTATTCATCAGAGGAAGCAAGCTCTTGGGGAAAATACATCAAGTGCATTCAAGAGAGAACCCTAGCAAGACAAGCTTCATCAAGAGCTTCATTCAAGAATCAAAGAAAGGGGTTGAGCAGATTCAAAGAGGCATCAAGAGCTCCATCCTCCCTTGAAGAGTGAAGCATCCTTGACAAAGAAGAGAGAAGCTACTTCAAAGCGATAAATATTTTCTAACTCTTCTTTGTAGTTCATATTGTTTCATTTGCTCATTTAGGAGTTTGAATCTTTCTTCTTGTTTATCAAACTACTTGTAATAGGTTGTTGGTGAACCCGTAAAACCAACATAGGTTGTTGGTGAACCCGTAAAACCAACATAGGTTCGTTGGTGAGCCCGTAAAACCAACATAGGTTTTTGGTGAACCCGGAAAACCAAAGTGCATAGGTTCGTTGGTGAGCCCGCAAAACCAACAAAGGTTTTTGGTGAACCCGGAAAACCAAAGTGTATAGGTTCGTTGGTGAGCCCGCAAAACCAACAAAGGTTTTTGGTGAACCCGGAAAACCAAGTGTAAAGGTTCGTTGGTGAGCCCGTAAAACCAACAAAGGTTTTTGGATTGTGAGCCCGGAAAACAATCCAACTGTAATCCGCGGGATTATAGTGAATTCCCAAGGAGACGCTTGGGGAGTGGACGTAGGTGCTAAGGAGAGCACCGAACCACTATATATTGTTGTGTTTGTGTTGTGCTTGTGCTTACGTTTATTCTTGCATCATCTTCTATCTTTGCACTAGTTTAAATCATTCAAATAGTTTAAGGAAGCATCCACCGCACTTAATTAAGAAAACGTTTAAAGCACCAAAATTTAGAAGAAACCAATTCACCCCCCCCCCCTCTTGGCTTGTCACCTTGGGCAATAGGGCAGAATATATAGTGGAAAAGAGTTTTCTACTCTCGAACTCAAGTCGAATAAATTTAGACATATGACAGACGACGGGATTTGACGAGTTATCCATGACCTCCGGTCTGTAGGGATCCACGATAGAAGGACTGTATCATACGATAACTGCACCTAGAGGTTCATCATTCTATTCTGCTGGGTAGCCACTACATACTGCTAGATGTCACTGGTGGATGGTGAGACTCACAAGGATCATCTTGATGGTCGATGATCCCTGGTGAGTTGAGTTGGAATTGTTTCAACCAACTGAAAGGAGTATTCAATGATATTGTGATAGAGATCGCTATATCTCACTACTAGTCAGAATAGAACCTATGGGATCATACACATTAGAGGTATTGACCGATCCAATGGTTGAATGTGATTAGGAATCACAAATAATCAATTAGATTGATAAATGGATAACCTGCTAAGAGTTAGTGGTTAGAAGAAGGAATAATTGCAAATGGATTGCAATTTAATTTAATTAATTAGATTTAATTAATTAGAATTGATCATGAGTCCTACTTGGAGTAGGATCCTTGGAGTCCTAATTGGATTAGGATTTCAAATTAAATTAGAGTCCTACTTGGAGTAGGATTTCTAAAGTCCTAATTGCCTTAGGGCTGAAATTTAATAAGTCCTAATTAGATTAGGATTTTCTTAAGTCCTAATTAATTTTAATTTTAATCTAATTAATTAAATGACTTCTAATTGGATTAGGATTGAAGAGTTCAATTGAGTCATGGTTCAATTAAATTCTAATTGGATTAGATTTGGAGGAATTAAATTGGGTGCACTTAATCCTATTTTGAATAGGATTGGACCTAGAACTAGTCCTAACCCAATCCCCACTTAGTTTGATTAAGTGGGGCTAACCAAATGGGAGAAGAGGGAGGGGCCTACACCCCTCCCTTGGCTGCATACGTGAGGGAAAAAGGAGGGGCTACGCCCCTCCTCATTTGAATTGGAAATGGGATAGAGATGAGCTCCTAAAATTTAGGAGCTCCTCTCTATCTAAACACCTTATAAGAAAGGGGCTTCAAGGGGCTGCGAAAATGAGATGAAAAATCACCTCCTTTCAGCCGTGAACACCTCTCTCCCATTCCTCCATTGATCAGCAAGCAAACAAGGAGAATAGGAAGCCTTGGCGTGGCCTTCTTCCTCCTCTTTTTGGTTCTAGCGCAAGGAAAAAGAAAAGGCTGCGAAGGGCCTTGTTTTCTTCTTTCTAGATCCCTCCTTCTTCTTCCTCCTCTCAAGCCAATCAAAGGTTGATTCAAAGGGGAGAACTTTAGCCATCTAAAGCTATCTCTGCAAGGGAGCTAGTACCACAGGGAGATCCAAAGGCTTCGATCGACTCATTACTTTGTGTGGATACCCGTAGAGGCCGGAAGCGTGTGCGGGTTCCACTGAGCCTTGATTAAATACCACGTAAATTAGATTTGTGGAGACCATCTACCCGCACAAGGTAAAGATCTGATCTTCTTAATTATTTTAAAATGGTTTAAAATAATTTAATTCTAATCTATCTACAAACGAAAGGTTTTAAAACACGTTCATGTGATGAACGGATCCCGCATATGTTTTTTCCGCTGCAATCTGAAAATTATTTCGAAATTTTCATGGCATATGAGGGATGCTAACAGTGGTATCAGAGCCATGGTTATGTAGATTAAGAATAGAATTAAATTTTTCAAGGTATTTTAGATTTGAAATTTAAGGGATTATGCTTGCTGAAATTTATGTATGCAGAATTTTCAGCTTGCTGATTTTTCTGCATACTAATTTTTAGATGCTTAGATTAATGATTCTAATGCTTTGATAATGTGATTACAAATATTTAGAGTCAAATCTAGCATGATCAGCAAGTCATGAAATGGAATAATCAATTAAATTACAGATCTAAAAATAATTTTTTTGCATGTGATACGTATGGTGATGATCATGAATGGAACCTTTGAATGTGCTAAAATGTTCTGCGATGTTCTGTGATGCATGTAATTTTAATTTTCAGATGCCTGCGTGCATCTTAAATTTATGTATTAGAGACCTGCGTGTCTCATAAAAAGGGTTGTAATTTATTCTTTATTTTTATTTTAATTTTTAAAGCAATCTGGGTTGAATCTGTGATGTGTGTTTCACGTCGATGGTTGATCGATATGTACATCAACAAGCTTAACATGCGCGGATCAAGATCAAGGGTTGATTGAAGATGGATCAAGGAGTTGATCACAATTGGACCTAGGGGATCAAGATCGAGTCAAGAGTTGAAGACGATCAAACCAATTAACGTGCATGTGCTTGTAAAATGACCCCATCCTGGATCCATGATCATCACCATTTAATTTTATTTTTGATAAATGTCTGGATGTTTAATGCTTATGTCTATGCGGGTAGATTTATATTTGCATGAGATGTGAATACGCGATCGAGTGAGACCTAAATCGAAACCTTCCTAATCAGTCAAGGGCGAACCAACATGAGTTAGTCATATTAGATTAATTGATCTAATTGGTGTCTAGGCAAGCCTAAAAGGTGGTTACTTAATTAGGATCTTACTCTCTGAGTAAGGGGAGCCTCCCACCTGCTTACCTGGCCAATTGTTCGATTACCTCTTATGAAGAACTCAAGTTGCAAACATTAAGACTTGATTATGCAATATTAAGTCCATAGGTCTTCCACCGTAGTAGAGCTGCTAAGGTCTTTTCGGTGTTGATTTGTCTCGGCTGGACACAGTGGGCAAGTTGCATCGGGGGACTGGACCTCTCTATTAGACATGAGATGTTGTGGGATAAAGGTGGGGTTGGGCACCAATAACTGTTAGGTAAGAACCTAATGACGACTTTATTTCTGCGGTTATACGGTGGGTCTGACTTAACTAAGTAATGGGGCCAATAACTGTTAGGTGAGGTCTTCATAACTTAGAGACCAAGTACCGCTGCAATTTACTTGAGAAGCATTGTACAAGAGTTGTACACTCATCCATTTATATGTCACCAATAACTGTTAGGTGAGGCGACATGTAAATCGGTGAGACTGCAGTACCCACTAGAAACCCTAGTCGCGTAGGGTTTTCGTTTCTCCATCAGGGGAGTATAAGGGATTCGAGAAAATAGTGGGAGTCCATTTATTTTAAAAGACCCTAAAACAAATAAAGTTCAATTACAAAGTCTAACTAGAATCTTTACTCTCTACAGATCACAATGTCAGCTTCGAACCCTTTAACCCGTATCCTTGAGACCAACCGATTGACTGAAACTAATTACAAAGACTGGCTTAGAAACCTGAAAATTGTTCTGAATTGTGAGAAACTAGGGTATGTGCTCGAGAACAATATCCCCAGGTTACCAGCATGTCCTACTGATGATCAGCGTGAGACGCATTAAAAGTGGACAGATGACGACATTAGGGTCAAGTGCTACATCATGGCATCCATGACTAATGAACTTTAATGCCAGCATGAGAACATGAAGACTGCTAGAGAAATACTGGCTCACCTACAAGAGTTGTATAGTGAGCAGAGCCGCACTGCACGCTTTGAAGTGTCTAAGAGGCTCTTCAAGGCAAAGATGCGCGAGGGGCAGTCTGTCCACAATCACTGTTTGACTATGATCAAGGACCTAGAGGAGCTTGAGAAGCTCGGTATGTCCATGCATAAGGAACTGCAGATAGATCTGATCCTGCAATCCCTTCCTGATTCATTTGGGTAGTTTATAGTAAACTACCACATGAATAAAATTGAATGCACGAAGACTGAACTACTGAATATGTTGGTAACTGCTGAGGGAGCCTTGAAAGGTTCAAGGGGCTCTGTTCTGGCTGCTGAGCTGACTTCTGGTTCCAAGAGAAAGTTTACTTGGAAGAAAAAGAAGCCTGCAAAGAAGCAGAAAAAAGACAAGAAGCCTAAGAAGGAAGTTCATAAGAAAAAGGCTGATGACAAAGGAAAATGTTTCCACTGCAACGTCAACGGCCACTGGAAAAGAAACTGCCCTTCATACCTCAAGAGCCTGAAGAACAAAAAGGATACACCTTCTGAAGGTATATTAGACTTGCTCGTAATTGAAACTAACCTTACGGTTTCTTCTACTTCTAGTTGGGTTATAGATTCTGGTTCTAGTGCTCATTTGTGCACTACTATACAAGATCTAAAGGAAAGTAGGAGGCTGGCGGAAGGTGTAGTAACCCTTCGGGTTGGCAACGGGGCAAGAGTTGTTGCTGTAGCTGTGGGCACCTATCCTCTGTGATTACCGTCTGGATTTAGTTTACTACTTAGAGACTATTATTATGTCCCTGCTGCTAGCAGGAATTTGATTTTTGTTTCATGTTTAGCACAGGATGGTCATGTTTTGACCTTTGACAAAGACTGTTGTTCTATTTATTTCAGAAATAAATTAGTTGCACGTGGTTTCATGATTGACCGTCTCAATCACTTGCATATTGATGTGTCTGTGAATGTGTCTGAGCAAGTTGGGAGTGCCATAGGATCTAAAAGATCCAGAGATGAGATAAACCAGAAGTATTTGTGGCACCTCAGGCTTGGCCATATTGGAGAGGACAGAATGAACAAAATGGAGAAAGATGGGCTTCTCGGCCCATTGACTTCCAAGTCATATCCAGTTTGTGAGTCTTGTCTTCAAGAAAAAATGGCTAGACTACCTTTTGTAGGACATGAAGAGAGGACCACTGAAATACTTATCCTGGTACATACTGATGTGTGTGGCCCATTTGATGTGTCAGCCAGGGGTCGTTATTCGTACTTCATTACCTTTACTGATGACTATTCACGATATGGTATGTGTATCTTATGAGATACAAATCTGAGTCTTTTGAAAAGTTCAAAGATTTTAAAAATGAAGTAGAAAAATAGATCGAAAAAACCCTTAAGGTTCTTCGATCAGATCGAAGAGGAGAATACCTTAGTGGAGAATTCCAGGACTATCTCAAGAAGAATGGCATAGTCTCACAATGGACGCCTTCGGGTACACCTCAACTCAACGGGATGTCAGAAAAGAAGAATCGGACTCTATTGGATATGGTCCGATCCATGATGAGCTTCACTGATCTACCTATGTTTCTTTGGGGAGATGCCTTATTATCCGCAATTTACTTATTGAATAGAGTTTCCTCTAAATCCGTTCCTACCACACCGTATGAGATATGGCATGGTAAGAAGCCGAGTCTTGGTCATCTCAAGATTTAGGGATGTCCGGCCCACGTCAAGCGACTACAGACGGACAAGTTAGAGCCTAGGACCATAAGTGCTCGTTTCATTGGATATCCTAAAGAGTCATTAGGATACAATTTTTACGTCTCAGAGGATCACAATGTGTTTGTGAGCCGACATGCCGTCTTCTTGGAAAAATAGTTTATCCTTGATAGAGGCAGTGGGAGGAAAATTGAGCTTGAAGAAAGAGTCTCTGAAAAGCAACGAGTTATGGATCCTATAGAACCTATTCACATAGAGCCAGTACACATAGTATCTCTCCACCTCGTAGATCTAGTAGGGTCTCCCATCCTCCCGATAGATACTCAGGTATACTAGTAGAGGACACCGAGAAAATGTTCCTCATGGGAGATAGGGAACATATATAGGATCCCAATACCTACAACGAGGCAATATCTGATATCGATTCCGAAAAATGGCTGGAAGCCATGAAGTCAGAGATAGACTTCATGTATTCCAACCAAGTCTGGACCTTAGTAGATCCACCAGAAGGTATAGTACCTATTGGATGCAAATGGATCTATAAAAGGAAGATAGGTTCGGATGGAAAGGTAGAGACCTATAAGGCAAGGCTAGTGGCGAAAGGGTATAGTCAGCGCGAAGGCATTGACTACCAGAAGACCTTTTCACCTGTAACCATGCTAAAATCCATTCGAACATTGCTTGCCATTGCAGCATTTCATGATTATGAAATATGGCAGATGGATGTGAAAACTGCTTTCCTGAATGGATATCTTGATGAAGATATCTATATGGAGCAGCCTTTGGGTTTCACTTCCAGTGATGGAGATCACAAGGTCTGCAAGCTGCAAAGGTCCATCTATGGACTAAAGCAAGCATCTCGGAGTTGGAACACTCGTTTCCATGATGCGATCAAATCGTTTGATTTCATCAAGAACGAAGAGGAACCGTGTGTTTACAAGAAGGTTAGTGGGAGTGCTGTCGTGTTCCTCGTACTGTACATGGATGACATCCTCTTGATTGGGAATGATGTTTCCATGCTAACCTCGGTCAAGGTCTGGTTGTCAAAAAAGTTCTCCATGAAAGATATTGGGGAAGCATCCTACATTTTGGGGATTAAGATCTATAGAGATAGATCTAAGAGGTTGCTTGGTCTATCACAGAAGATGTACATAGAGGAGGTGCTGAAAAGGTTCATGGTGTGCTGTCGCAGGCAACCAAAAATAAAACCTATACTCCTAAAAATATATATGTAGTAGTGCGAGTAAGGATCGTTCCCACGGAGAGTATCTAGTCTAGTTTTATGCAACTTGAACAAGGAAGGAGGGGGGGGGGTTTGTGTATAACAAAAATAATAAAACAACTAAAGAAGAATTCAGATTTAAGTATTGAAATAAATCAAAAGAATAAATATTATTCTAAGTCAACATCCACCATCAGAATTTTACAACTGATCATTGATGCAAAGATATCAATTTGCACTTTGAATGTCCACCGATAGAAATATTTTCCTATCTCTTCTTAGTT